>NW_027414198.1:0-16719 GCF_964106895.1 Numenius arquata | reverse complement strand
GTTTTGTTAACTTCCTTCAGAGGTCTTTGTGCAGTATTTAGGTTCCCCAGGTCCCTTTGGGCATTATGAGCTCCATTAAGAGGCTGGTAATTTTAACTTCTTTTCAGTGATGCTGCAGAAGGAACACAGCTGTGCTCCCTGGCACAGATCAGCTCTGAGACTCATTAATACCGCTGCAGAAGCAGATTCTGCTTGCATTGAGCCATTTTTACTCACGGAGCAAGAAGCTTCATCCTCACAATGAACTATAGCCCTCCCAGGGAAACTTCACCTCGAGCATTGGTTTCCCAACACATATCCCATGAGATCAGAGGAAGGCAAACCCTGGTGTCTCAGGAGTTTGATACACCTGCAGCAACCACATAAACTTCTTCCCAAGTGAAGGGTGAAGCAGAAGAAGAGCAGAAGGGTCTGAGTCATCATCATCTCCTGGTAGGGCTCCATGGCTCTTTTGCTCATCCTCATCCCATCCCATTCACCTTCAAGGATCCCTCTAAGACACCAAAGTTTAAGGAAAATATCTGTGTGCTTGTTTTCCCTTAAGCTTGTAAAACACTAGGCTGTTGACAAATTGGACAAAAAAAAAAAGGCATGAAAACCTGTTATGGAGACTGAGAGTGTTCTTGTGGAAATGGGGTTGAAAAGAGCAAAGGCCAGGGCTGATGAGAGCGTGATTCGATGCAGGTGATGGAGGTTGGATGTGCTCAATGGGGGTGGGGAGAGGCCTGGGCAGTTGTGGGATGTGGAGAAGGGAGGAAAGGGAACAAGATGTGGCAGGAGAGGTGTCTCACCAAAGTCACCTTTCAAACCTGAGCGTGGAAAATGCTCCTTGTCTCATGCGTCCACCCACACTCCCGCCACAGGCTGCAGGCTGGGTTTCAAAGGCCACAAGTCAAAGGAAGAGCAGGCAGATTCTGAGCTTCTTTTTGTTGTTTGTTTTTTTAATCTCTTGTGTTCATTGGAGAGGAGCAGCTTTATGATTTCTCTCTGCTTCATGCATTTTTGTACACTGAGATGACAAAAAGTGGGTTCTCGGCACTCAGAGACTTCTGCTCCAGGGAAACCTGCTCCCTTACTCCCATCCCCAATACTAATGCCTTTTCCTCTTCTTTATCTCTCAAGTTGATTGGTCCAAATTATCCCAATGCTATGGAAAAACAGACTACACTCATGAATGTCTCAAAGGTTACCTTAGAACAAATCATGAACAGCCAGGCTGTCGTTGAAGACTACAAGAACCTGACGGATTTGGACCACGGCCATTTGAACCCCAGCTACCATCACCCCACCTTCAACAGCAAGAAGGCTACCTTCACCCTCACCAACATAGTCCCGCAGAATCAGAAACTCAACAATGGTGCCTGGAATCAGTACGAGCAGAAAACAATGTCCAACATGAACCAAGGCTGTACCACCACCTATGTTGTCGTGGGTGCTGTGCCTGGGAACAACTATATTGCTGGTGAGAGAGTTAATATACCCGGCTACATCTGGTCCAGTGCCTGCTGCGACATGGGCAACAACCAGAGGAAGTCTTGGGCAGTCATTGCCAGGAATGACGAGAATGAAGTCAAGCCCCTCACACTAGGGGACCTGGAGAACAGGTTGACTGAGCTCTATAAGAAGGATCAGGTTTCTCTGTTTCACAGCGACTGTCCCCGGAAATAAGCCCCACTTCACATGCTGGCTGTAAAAGGCTCGTCACCCTTCACCACTAGCAGCAGCACCACATGTCCCGTGCAGTGTCCATCCTGCTTCCTCCTCTAGTTCTCTTCCAGCTCTGTCCCTCAGAGCACCTTCTCCTCTGATTAAAGGGAGAAAGACGTCAGCAGAGACTCCAGCTGGTTTGCTTTACTGCCCACCCTTGGAGGGAGTCCTTGGCCTGGCCCCTCTGAGGGGCAGGTTGGAAAACAGCCCATGGGCAAGGAAATCAGAGCAGCTTTGCCTTTTTTTCCTTTTCTCCATGCCCATACATAGATTGTAGTTCCTTCCTCTCCTCCTTAGCTATCCCTGATATTGTGCTGGTGACTTGTCCCTCACCTCCTCAGGAAGGGGGTTGTTCTAGGGTAGCTCAGGTTGCCCAGAGACGTTGTGGAGTCTCCATCTCCAGAGAAAGTCAAAACCTGACTGGACACAGTCCTGGACAACGTGCTCTAGCTGACCGTCTCTGGTCAGGGGTCTGCTCCAGAGGACCTCAAGAGGTCCCTCCCAACCTCAGCAACTTGGTGACTCTGTGATTTATCTGGGGACCATGAAAGCAAAGAGCCCAAGGATTGCTGAGAGCCTGGTAGGAATATCCTACAGATACTTTCTGACCAACACAGCGAAGGACAGCGAAGGATAAAGGGAGAGAGGAAGGTGGGAAGGGGGAAGACAACTAAGCACAGGAGGAACATCCCAGCTCTCCTGAACTCTGTAGATAGGTAAAGCAAGGAGAAGGAAGGAAATAACATAGATCAGTCACTAGGCTCCCTGTCCCTGAACTTACATGAAGGCCGTGCTCATATCATTTTATTAGCTTGTTTTGGTTTGCTTGCTTTTGGAATTTAGCTCCTGAGTAGTTGACAATAAAAACTATTTGCTGCAGTGCTGGCTTCTAGGGTCACATTATGCGTAAACCATAATTTGCTTCCCACTGAAAGTTCCACTACCAGTAATGCCCCAGCACCTACAGCACCCACCCTTGCAGGAGGCAGGCTGTCCACAGCCAATCTGCAGGTGCCATAGCACCGACAAAAGTGTCACCATCAGACTCCAGTGACTTTTCCTATGGATGTGCATGAATAAAGTGGACCGTGGTGCAAAGAGCTCATAGAAACTCTCTCACAGAGATACCAGTTTGAGCCTGAACTTCTTGGCTCAGGAGCTCTTCTTCAGCCTATGGGGTCTCATTGCTCACCCCAGAAAAAACCTCTTTGGAGGCTGCACAAAAATGAGGGATGGGATTCAGGAGCAGAATCAGGCACCTACGTGCAGGTGACTCCATGTGTGCTGGGTGTCTGTGGCAGTGTGCTCTCCCTGTTTTTCTCCCCACCCCACCCCCCCCGGCTCCTGCTTGGGCCTTGGCCACCATGGCCATCACAACATCAGTTGTGATAACTTGCAGCTGGACTTTGGGGGATGGCTGGCAACATAGTCAAAATACTGTCTGGAGTGGGCACCTAGAAATTTTGTTCCCATGAGAATATGACTATAGGTCAATTACCTTACTGTATAAATAGTGGACAGGCCAAGAGCCCTTTGAGCTCTCCTGTATGGCAGCGGGCTGCAAGCCAGGATCTCCCCTTTTGTGAGGACGCTCACTTCAGGTTCTACTCCTCGAGGTTGAGAGATTCCTTGCCACAACAGATTCTCGGTAAGTGACTAATAGCATGCTAAACTTTGAAATCTTGGCTAAGTAATGTAAAGGATTGATTGCGCATTTATATAATCCTATAGACATAAACCGTTGACCAAGTCTGGGACTAGGATTGGATCCAGCCGCACCCAGACTCCTCTCTGAGAAGGAGTTCAGAAAGCAAGGGGGTCCTTTCTGAACCTCGTGACTCCCTGACAGCTTGCTTGACCCTGTCCTCTATGCAGTAAATAATAGAGTGTACCTTGACATTGAATCTCGTAAAACACTATCGCATTTTCTACTGGTTTTATCACACTTACTACTGATTTTGTTAAATCACTGTTTCACCTTAATAAATATTTCACTACTTCACTCTAACCAGTGAAGTTAATCACTCCGTCTGCAACAGTGTCTCAGGTCTGATTGCAGCCGGCAGAGATCCAGGCACTGCCCAACTTCATAAGCAGTCGTGTCCTGTGCCTTTTGAGGTGCCCTGATGTTTGCAAGACACCCGGTGGGGCTTTCTGACCTGCTGCAGGATCCTTGGGAACAGCCGCACCCATATGGGTCAGTAGCCAGAGGCACTGAAATGACACTGATGGTGCCGCTCATTGAGGTAGGAGATTTTTTTCTGTTTAGGAGGACAAGGTAGGAACCATCATTGTTGTTTTGGGTCCTCTGGAAAGCTGGCACAAGCAAGGGTTATTGCAGCTGTAGACGACAGGAGCAGAAGTCCACGATGCTACTGGGAACTGCCCAGTGGTCGGCGGTGGGATCTGGCTGTCGATACTCAAGTGTCCAGAGCCACTGGAGACGTCCTTGGGGAACTTGCCTGGCTTCTGTTTGCTGACGCATATGGGTGCAGACGTCCCCAAGGATCCTGCAGCAGATCAGCCAGCGAGAGAGAATCCAACACCTTTCTGGGCAGCCTGTTCCAGGGCTCTGCCACCCTCACAGGAAAGAAGTGCCTCCTCTGCTTTACATGGAACTTCCTATGGTCACATTTGTGTCCGTTATGTCTTGTCCTGTCACGGGGCTCCTCTGGAAAAAGACTGGCTCCATCCTCAAGACACCCACCCTAGAAGTTTTTATGAGCAGTGATAAGATGCCTCCTCAGTCTTCTCTTCTCCAAACTGAAAAGATCTAAGTCCCTCAGCCTTTCCTCATCAGAGAGATTTTCTAGTTTCATAACCATCTTCGCAGCCCATAATTATGGCCTCTCCAGCAGTTCCCTGTCCTGGATGAGGGAGCCCAGAACTGGATACAGTATTCCAGATGTGACCTCACCAGGGAAGAGTAGAGGGGAAGGATGACCTCCCTTGACCTGCTGGCCACACTCTTCTTGATGCACCCCAGGATGCCATTGGCCTTCTAGGCCACAAGGCCACATTGCTGGCTCATGGTCATCCTGTTGTCCTCCAGGACTCCCCACTTGCCCTTGTTGAACTTCATTAGGGTCCTCTCTGCCCAACTCTCCAGCCTCTCCAGTTCTCACTATACAGCGGCATATCCTTCTGGTGTGTCAGCCACCCCTCCCAGTTTTGTGTCATCAGCAAACTTGCTGAGCATACTCTCTGTCCCCTCACCCAGGTCATTGATGAATAGATTGAAGAGGACTGCACCCAGTACTGACCCCAGGGGAACACCATTTGTTACCGACCTCCAACTAGACTCTATGCCAGTAATCAAGGCTCTCTGAGCTCTCTCTTTCAGCCAGTCTTCAATCCATCCCACTATGAGAATTCTGTGGTAGATGGTCTCAAAAGCCTTGCTGAAGTCAAGGTAGACAATATCCACTGCCCTTCCCTCCTCTTCTGTCCAGTCATGCAATAGTAGGAAGCTATCAGGTTAGTCAGACCTGATTTCCCTTTTCATGTCAGCATAGGCAGTGCCTACGTGTTGTCCAGAGCTGTGCACTTTCTGGATGGAGAGGTGATGTGAGTGACGTTGAATGAGCTCTCCTGCAGGCCAGCTCCCATGTGGTCTGTCCCATAAGAAAAACCTCCATTTCTTCCACTTGTGAAGGTCAAAGGGGAGAGTGTATTGAAGTCCAGCTCTGGCTTCCCCATAAGGATGTTCTCCTGATAGCTACGTCAGCTTTCTGTCTATCAGATGCTCACAATCTCAGTCCAACCTCCTGCTCAAAGCAGGGCAAGCTATAAGGTAGCTGTCCAAATGCAGGGAAATGCAAATACCTCTTGTGACTGCAGTGCAGGAAAAAGGGGATTTTGAACCTGCAGTGTCAGAGGAAGGCACTCTTTCTGCTGCAGAGAAAGAGGTGCCAGCAGAGCCTTCTCTTGAGTCTTCGGTCCCCACGGAAGAAGCAACTGAGTAGCCAAAGAGACACTAAGGAGATTGAGCAGTGGAGGCCTTCAGGAAGGAGTAAATCCCAGCAGCAGAAGACAAATGGGCACGTGAAAATAAAATGCAAGGAAGAGAACCATGTGAACTGAGGAGACGTATACTGTTCTGGGCTGTTATCACAGAATCACAGAATGATATCAGGTTAGAAAGGACCTCTGGAGATCATCTAGTCTAATCCCCCTGCCAAAAGAGGTCCACCTAGAGCAGGTTGCACAGGAACATGTCTAGGCAGGTTTTGAATGTCTCCAGAGAAGGAGACTCCACCACCTCTCTGGGCAGCCTCTTCCAGTGGTCTGCCACCCTCAAAGTGAAGAAGTTCCTCCTCATGTTTAGGTGGAACTTCTTATGTTCAAGTTTGTGCCCATTTCCTCTTGTCCTATCCCTGGGCACCACTGAAAAAAGACTGGCCCCATCCTCTTGACACCCTCCCTTTAAGTATTTGTAAGCATTGAATCATAGAATCATAGGATCATCAAATCATCCAGGTTGGAAGTGACCCTTGGGATCATCGAGTCCAACCATCTACCCTACACTAAAAAGTTCTCCCCTATATCATATCCCCCAACACCACATCTAAACGTCTCTTAAACACATCCAGGGATGGTGACTCAACCACCTCCCTGGGCAGCCTGTTCCAATGCCCGACCACTCTTTCTGTGAAAAATTCTTTCCTAATGTTCAGTCTAAACCTACCCTGTTGGAGCTCGAAGCCATTCCCTCTCGTTCTGTCATTAATTACCTGTGCGAAGAGACCAGCACCAACCTCTCTACAGTGTCCTTTCAAGTAGTTGTAGAGAGTGATGAGGTCTCCCCTCAGCCTCATCTTCCTCATACTAAACAGTCCCAGCTCCTTCACCGCTCTTCATACGATTTGTTTTCCAGGCCCTTCACCAGCTTCGTTGCCCTTCTCTGCACTAGCTCCAGCACCTCGATATCTCTCTTGGATTGAGGTGCCCAAAACTGGACACAATACTCGAGGTGTGGCCTCACCAGTGCTGAGTACAGGGGCACAATCACCTCCCTACTTCTGCTGGTCACGCTATTTCTAATACAAGCCAGGATGCCGTTGGCTTTCTTGGCCACCTGGGCACACTGCCGGCTCATATTCAGCCGCTTGTCAATTAGAACCCCCAGGTCTCTTTCTTCCAGGCAGCTTTCCAACCACACTTCCCCAAGCCTGTAGCAATGCACGGGGTTGTTGTGGACCAGACTAATGCAGGTTGAAAAGCTGACCCAGACCAGACCAAAGATTGGAGGTGCACAGCAGAGGCACCAGCTGCTACTTCTGCCCTCCTCAGTGTTCCAGAAGGGGTCTCAAAGCAGGTCTCTGTTAAGGAACATGGCCCACCTCCCCTGCAAACAACACAACCCTTGTCCACGGCCATGGAAAAAGCATCACAGTCATGGGAAAAAATTCAGGAAAATAACTAATGATGTAAAAAATGCCTAATCCCTCCAAGGAGAACAGGTGGATATTATTAGTTTTAACCAATTTACCATGAGGTATTCTTCTAAATGCTCACTTATGGCAATCCTTGCCTTGCGGAGACAAATGTCTTCAACCCATCCTTTCCCCATAAGGATCAAGCAGTGGCTTTGAAATATTACAGCTCAGCTGGGAAAGCTGGCACGTGATTTGGGTAACTTGAGTTCTATTAACTCCACCAGCCTGTCCCTATGTATGTAGAGTGTGTAACACTTGGGGACAGTGAGGTCTTCTTCTTGTCACTGGTGAAGCACCACCCTGCTACAAATACTCACCAGCTGAGAGCTGTCGGGTTGCCTGTGGTTACTTTCACTCTTTCAGTCTCCTTCAGCTTTGCAGACCAAAAATCAGCCTGTTATTTTCCCTTTCTGATTCTCATGTGGCAGCATGGGGTCTGATGGGGAGTGTTAGGTGATAACCGAAACCCTTTGGCCCAGGTGCATGCTGATACTTCTGCGGGATGGGTGTTGGTGGATGAAGAGATGGCAGCAAGGAAAAAGCAGGATATTTGCCTGGGAGCAGAGATAAAATGCAGATGGCTAAAAGCGGTGATGGAGGAGGAAAATAAGGACGCTGTGTTTGAGTCTATCTTATAGCACATGGATATCTTAAAATAGTCTTGCATAAATATCTTGCAAAGGAAGAAATAATAAGACACCCATCCTCAGGATCTCTCTCTCTGGGATTCATTCATCCTAATTCAGGCATTTGAAAAACAGATTTCTGAATCTGCCCTTTATTGTCGATGGGAGAAAAAGGTGTCTCCAGAGATGAGTTCATGTTGGTCCACATTTGGCAAATGTAAAATATGAAAGTGTGGAAAATAGTTCAAATTAAAGTGTTTACTCTGTGTTGAGTATAAAGGCAGTCTAAGCTGGTATTTCGGTGACAGATGTCTGACTTAGAGACACATAAAGCCTTGCACAATAAATCCACCCCCTCTCTTGGTGACTCTGGTTTTGGGGTACATCTGGAAGAGCATTACAGGCCAAGTCACGACATCCCTGAGGTCACGGCTCCAAGTTTCAAAGCAGCTTTTTCCCACGTACCCAGGAAGAAACTCGGTTCTTGCACGCTGGTATGAAAATGAGCAGAAAACCTCTGTGTCTTCACACCTTTTGTGGACTAAAGTGGTTGCAGACGAGTCTACCTTCTGTTGGACAGATGGGTTTCCCCACAGAAAAAAAAAATGGTTTTCTCAAAGTTCAAGAACCTCAACACCATGACTCAGGGTGGGGAGGATTCTTCCTCGTTTTATGGTTCTGTGTGAAAAAGGTCGAGTGTTGAATTGATGGGGAAATCGTGCCATTGAGGTTAGGGCTGGGTTCAGGGATGGAGGAGGTGTATGCTCATGAGAGGAAAAGACAAACCACGTACATTCGTGTCAGTAAGCACAGATCGCTCCTGACTAGACCTTCTTAGAAATGCCTCCTCACTTGGTCATGAAAGATTAGCACCAAAGGGGAGGTTGAGATAGATGTGGGAGGTGTCCTTATGCATTTTGTGGGGCTCATGAGACTCCTTTTTTCCATCCCTCCACTTTGTTTCTCCTTCAAAGGGCTCCCTTGTTCAACTCAGCAGCTTTGATGCTATACCCAAAATAGTCAACCCCAGCCTTCAGCACAGCCTGCTAAGGCAATTTGGTGAAGAAATGCACTTTTCCTGCAACCTGGGAGCATGTCCCATACCCCTCCTCCAGGCTTTGCTCACCTTTACAGGCAGTGGGTCTCTGACCTCCAGCAAGGTGCAAACTTTATCTGGAGAAATGCAGCAGCACCAAGCTGATGCACTGCTCCAGTTGACCACTGGTCTCGCTGACAGGAAGGGAAAACACAGGGGAGTAGGTTGGACTGGAAAGTATCTCACACCTCGCTGTTGTTCCTCAGGTAAAATGGAAGTCCCAAGACAGTAAAGCAGCTATGGAGCTGGAATTTGTGGGATTTCCTTGCTTTTACCATGCAGCGATAAAAGCATACTTCTTCATTAGCTATAGCAACACTCACAACTGTGCTTTGATTTCATGAATGGGTTGGTCTGTATGGAAGATAATTCATGAGGTGGTTTCATACAAAACCCAAGGTGGTCAGAGGCGTGGGGCACTCCTCCTAGGAAAATTGGTTGAGAGACTCAGGCTTGTTCAGTCTGGCAAAGGGGAGGCTGAAGGGCAGCCCAATAGCTGCCTACAGCTACTCGGAAGGGCAAAGATAACCAAGTCAAGCTCTTTGTGGTTGAGCCAGAAACTACACCAAAGGGCAGCAGCCACAGACTGTGGCTTGGCCAGTGCATGTTGGACAGCAGGATAAAAAATGTCTCTAGGTGGGTAGTACAGCACTGCGACAGGTGATTGGGAAATGACAAATGATGAATTGCAGAGGTGACTCAAGGCTTAGTTGGAAGAAGTCTTGGCTAAACCGGTCTAGAGCTGACAGTGCTTCCGCTTCAAGCAGGAGGTTGAATGAGGTTCCTCCAGCTGATGTTTCCAGCTAGCGTTTCTATGGCCCGATGGTAGATGCATCTCCCATCTGCAATAAACACAGGCTGTGTTACTGCACATTAATTATGCCAAGGGTAATTAGCAGTTATGTCACCATGAAGATTTCCAGTGAGGCTGATGGCCCACTCTATATGGAAATGAGGTTGTTGATTGTGAGCGGAAAGAATGTCAGACCAAACTCCAGAGGAAAAGCCCCATCGCTAATTGGGAAAAGGCCCCCCTTTGCTCAGGGTTTGTTGTGCCGTGGGTTATCTCTGCTAGACTTGGCACCCCCTGAGGCCTCTGGATGTGGCATGGCAGGGAGGGCCAGCTCGCATGTCCACAGCATGATGACTTTATGGTCCCATCGCTATATACATGATGCCTATTTTATAATATTTACTTAGCCAAAAGATCACATAAAAATACAAAGGCTGTCCTTTTCAAAGCCCTTTCCTTATGGACAGATCTCTGAGGCAAACAGCCCCTCCTCGTTCATGCTCATGACATTGGCTTGTCAATCCAGCAGGAATTTCAGGGGAGTTTTTGTAACCTTCTAGGAGGACCTGCTTGTTACAGTCCTCCCACTGGACTCTGCACTCAGCTCTGCGACTCAGCCAGTTATTCTGTGGTACTCCTCAGTTCTTCAGTGTCCTCTAAAGTGACCCACACTTCCTGAGATTACCTATGAGGATGTCATGGGAAACTGTGTCAAAAGCCTTGCTAAAGTCAAGGTAGACAACATCCACTGCTCTCCCCTCATCCACCCACCCCTTGTAAAATGTTGTAGCTATTGTAGAAGGCTATCAGATTCTTCAAGTGTGATATCCCCTTGAGGAATCCGTGCTGACCACTCCTGATGACCTTTTTTCTTCTACATGCTTAGAGATGACACCCAGGGTGAGCTGTCCCAACACCTTCAGCAGTGGACCCACATTTTCCCTAATCTCCTTTTTACTGCTGCTGTGCTGGAAGAAGCCCTTTTCTTGTCCTTGACATCCCTTGCCAGGTTTAATTCCAAGAGGGCCTTAGCCTTCCACATTGCATCCCTGAGTACACTGACAGCGCTCCTGTACTCCTCCCAAGTATCCAGTCCTCTTTTCCCTTCTTCCACCTGAGTCTTTCCAGAAGCTCCCCGCTCATCCATGTAGGTTTCCTGACTCCTTTGCCTGCGTTCTTGCTCCATGGGATGCACTGATCTTGAGCTTGGAGGAAGTGGTGCTTAAACATTAGCCACCTATCTAGCACCCCCTCTTCCGTCTAGAGCTTTAGCCCATGGGATTACTTGTAGTAGGCAACTTTTGATGAGGCCAAAGCCAGCTCTCCTGAAGCTGAGCCATCTCACTTGGGGAAGGGGCTTTCCCCAGGAGCCACCATCTCTCTGTCCTGCTTTGCTACTGGAAAGCAGAGCCAGAATATTTTTCATTGTTTTGGGGTTTTTTTTGAGAAGCAAAGCTGCCCTGCTCAGTGTCAGAAACCTCAATATAGGGAAGGGGTTTGTGTGCTCGATAGTGTCCAGCTATTGCACATAAGAAGTGGTGCAAGCCCCAATACAGGGAAGGGGTTTGTGTGCTCAATAACGTTCAGCTATCACGTGTAAGAAGTGGTGCAAGCCTCAACACAGGGAAGGGGTTTGTGTGCTCGATAACGCTCACTTATCGCATGTAGAAGTGGTGCAAGGCTTTAACACAGCAGTTATGGAGACCACAACACCTTGGTTTTGGCTGAGGACTGGCATGAGTGCAGCAATCCAGCCGTTTTGGATCCTTACCCCACAGCAGAAAAGCTCTTCATCTTTGAACCCAGCTTACCCAAGCCAGCAAGAGCTGAGTTGCAAGTGGGTTTTGCTGGCATCTTCTCACCTTGCTCCAGTCCCCCAAGACAACTTCTGGAGGCCATTTTTGAAGTATGTCAGAAGAGTCTCTGAGAGCCAGGCAAGCTGAAGGTATCTGCTGCTTCTGGGTACTTCCAGCTTTGTAGGTATCACACATCAATAAACTACCCTCTGCACTGAGCAGCAGATCAAAGTATCCTGGTCATATTAAGATGGTCAGAGCACGTAAAAAGGGATTTTTCCATTGCCGCGGGGCAGTGCTGGTGGATAAGAGGATGACCGAGAGCCAGCAATGTGCCTTGGTGGACAAGAAGGCCAATGGCCTCCTAGGGTGCATCAAGAAAAGTGCAACAAACAGGCTAAGTGACGTCATCCTCCCCCCATACTCTGCCCTGGTGAGGTCACATCTAGAGTCTTGTGTCCAGTTCTGTGCTCCCCAGTTCAAGAAGGACAGGAAGCTGCTGGAGACGGTACAGCAAAGGGCTACAAAGATAGGGAACTAGAACATCTCTCTGATGAGGAAAGGCTGAGGGACTTGGGTCTATTTAGTCTGGAGAACAGTGAGGTGTCATCTTATCATTCCTTACTTAAAGGCTGGTTGTCAGGAGGATGGGACCAGTCTTTTTTCAGTGGTGCCCTTTATAGGACAAGAGCACAATGGGCACAAACTTGACCATAGAAAGTTCCATGAAAACCTGAGGAGCAACTTCTTTACTGTGAGGGTGCCAGAGCACTGGAACAGGCTGCCCAGAGAGGTGCTGGAGTCTCTGTCTCTGGCTGCCCTTGCTGAGCTCTATCATCCCCCCTCCAAGGAGAAAATCAGTTTATGCATTCACTATATTTTGCAGCTCTTTACTTTTTATATTAAGGGGGGGTAAGACAGAATGTATGGCTTAGGAGAGCATGGGAAAGCATAGACAATTAAAGAGAGAGTATTAGAGAGACAAGTAGAGGCAGAAGTGCCTGGAAGAAGCTTGGAAATTTTCAGTACACGAGTTATTATCTGCTCTTTCTATCTATCTTTTCTATCTATCTGAATTTTAAATAGCCTCACTGGTCCACTGAAAGAGTTCACCCAGGCTAGCATTTGTTGATGGCAGTTACATGGAAAAACTTTTTGCCATCCCAGGCTGGCTTGCTGCAAATTTCTCTGTGTGGGATTTCACCATCAGGCCTTTTGAAATCTTTAAACAAGTTTCCGTTGCGTTATTGATATCACGGCTGGGTATTGATTGTATGACCTAAGCTGGTGTCTGTTTCGGCTGCTTACTCTTTCACTGTGGAAATTTTAATTCCTTTTTGAAAAAAGAATGTTGACTGTCTGTCCTCTTCCTTTCTCTGTACACAACAACTTATTGTGAACGGCAGCACTCCAACCATGACCTGATACTTTACTGTGTTAAAAGCAGAGGACCAGCAAGGTTTTCCTGGAGATCAAGCTCAGCACTTTGGACCTGAAAAATCATCGAGTTCCAAAACCCTGCCGTGGGCAGGGGCACCTCCCACTAGACCAGGTTGCTCAAAGCCCCATCCAGCCTGGCCTTAAACACCTCCAGGGATGGGCATCCACAGCTCCTCTGGGCAAGCTCAGACCCAGAGGGCAAGGGCAGAGCTCAGGGAGTGGAATCTATTGGGAGGAGCTGCCTATAGATGCTTTTACTGGGTACAGGAGGGACCATTTGACCAATCAGAGAAACTGAACCCTTGGAGTTCAGAGATATATGGAGTCAGACACACAGCACATGACCTGTGGATGAGGGGTCTAATAGAAATGAAAAATTTACCATAAAATAGCCATGTTCCCTGCAGCTTTTAACCAAAATTTGTATGAAATATTGCCAGACCCCTTTAACTCTGCTCCAACATGTAGCTCAGGACGCGGGGCCCTTCTTAGAGTCCCTGACTTTTTTCATACCCATTTCTGATGACTCTTGGTCATAATCATTAGTCCCATTTCCAACCCAGTAATAATGTGGGAAACCAGCACCTTTCGTCCGGCTGTCCTTGAAAGACCAGAGGAGCAAACCCTTCTCATTCCCTCTGCCCTCTGAGGTCAAGCGAGTGCAGCCTAGCAAACCTTATTTTCTGTGTCTATCCCCTCAAATCCTATTTATCCACTCTTAAGGGGAGAAAACTCTCTCCGCTAAGCCACCTTTCGGGGCAGATTGGGATCCAGTTAGAACATAGGCTCAACAGTGGCTGTACCGCAGCAAGCAGAGACCAAGCTGTGCCTCTGGGATCTGTGGGATGGCATTAATAAGTGCTGTTACAAGGGCTTTGCAACCAGGGGAGGGAAAATATGTAGCCTGACCTTACTAATTATATTCTGAGAGGCTGGTAAAGAGCAGACTATGAACATCTGTGTATACTCAAAGACAAGCTGGTAGGTCTAATGCCACCAGAGATGGTCTGCTGGGGACAGAAATGCATGTAGGTGCTGCAGCAGCAGCAGCGGAGACCCATGGGGAATGAGGAAATTTCTTGAGGAAGAAGAGTAAAGCAACAGTTCAGCTGCTTGTTCTGGGACTCTGGTCTGCTGGACCTGCCCAAGGATGCTTTGGGGAAACAATAAGTATGGGAATCCTTGGGAAAAGATAGGCAAGGAGATGCCTGATGGTGAACTGAGATCTCCAATTGTAGTAAAACAGATTCTGTCTTGGTTTTGTTTTTTTTTAAGTTATTCATCTTGATAATTGCAATTTCTCCTGCCTGTCTTGGACATCTCTTTGAGGATGTAATATTCCCTAGGCTCCAGCAAGGTGTTGGTTAGGTAAGAGTCAACACCAGGCATCGGGTTTTATCTGAATGCCCATGTCTGCTACACAGGCATCGACAAAGTTTGTAAAAGAATCACTGAAGATGTTTGGGTGCAGAGTCCCCTCCTGATCTCAGAGGGTGCCAGGCACACCTTTACACCTCATCTGGCAACATCACTTATCTTATGAATTATTGTCTGTTGATTATGGCATGCACCAAGCAGATGGGAGTTGGGTTTGTACCCTCTTTCGTGTGCAACACTGGGAAAGGGTAGATTCAAGGTCTTTGGCCCACTGACAGAGTTTGGTTCACAGATGTAGGGAACTCCTAATTCAAGGTTATCACAAATGCCATAAAACACCTTACATAATTAAGTTTCTGTTGCCAAGTCACCTGGAAAATTCACATCAAACTTGAATAAGAGAGGGGGGAGCTTACTGAGTACCATACCTCTGCCCATGACCTTGCAAAAGGCTTCTGGAAAAACACAAGTCCTGGCTCCACCCCTGCACAAACTTCCCCTAAACCCCATTTGAGAAATCTAACAAAATGGAATTACACAATTCTTCCTTCCTGGAGATCATATATAAACCCCTCCAAGGTCCCAGCCAGTTTCAGGCTGTAGCAGAGGCGTTTGAAACTCCTCTACCACTTTGGGGCTGCCAGCGGAGACCTGTGCATAGAAATTCTGTTTGTGTGCTGCTCTTTCAGACGGTGGGTTGGTTTCTATATATCTGATATTTAGTCAGGTATATTTTCAGCTTGTGGAGGGGGTAGTGCAAAAGAAATTCTTTCCTGTGAGGGTGGTGTGACACTGGAACAGGTTGCCCAGAGAACTCGCGGATGCCCCATCCGGGGAATTGTTCAAAACCAGGCTGGATGGGGCTTTGAGCAACATGGTCTAGTGGGAGGTGTCCCTGCCCATGGCAGGGGGGTTGGAACTCGATGACCTTTTAGGTCCCTTCCAACTCTAACCATTCCATGATTCTATGATTCTATGGATAGACGAACCTTTTGGTATCTTTTCTGCCTGAGCTGGGGCAGATTCTGTCACGCTCGGGAGAGTACCGGAATAAGTCACTTCTTGTGGTTCACTCTTCTCAGGTTTCAGCTTACAGGTCTCCATATTCCTGCTCCAGCATTAGTAAAGAGATAAAGGACCAGATGTCTTGAGTCAGAGCAAGGGTATATCCAGCTCAATATCCTGAATCTGATGGAAATTAATAAGTGAGGGTCAGGGAAAAGAATAAGAAAAGGGCAAATGTGCAAGGTGAGTTTCCAAATCACTGCTGTGGAAATGTCCTCAGAGCAGAAGAGAGCAAGTATATACACCGAAATAGGGGCTTCCAATCCCTTTGTGCTTTCAGGCTTGTTTCTCCAGTGCCCACACAAAAAAAAACCCAATACCAAACCAATCCCAACCCGGTTGGTGCTGGCATTCAAGACTGTGCCTTCCCACTGAGCTCTTGGCCAACACAGGTAAGCTGGAAACGTGGCCCTTTCCCAACAACATGCCTCAGTTGCAAGAAAACTTTGCTGTGTGAGCTGATTAGACATGGGATGAGTTTGGATCACTCCTCAGAGGAGATGATTTCTCCCACTGCTGCCTCTTCTAGGTACCTCAAATATATTTTACGTTTCATCTTAATTCTCCTATTGATTTTACCACATCCAGGAGGACTGAAGTTGTCCCCTCCTTGATCTCTCATTGTCCCCTCCTCTGCTAGCCTTGTCCCACAAGCACAAAAATGACTCCAGGCCATGATGAGCTTCCTCCAAGCTTAGTGTCTCTCTGTATTTGCCCTCCAGGCGAGCAAGAGCCCTGCACCTGAAATCCTCCCCACGATGCTGTTGCTGCTGCTTCTGCAGGTCTCAGCAAACTGCCTCTGGCTGGGACGCAGCGAGGTGGTGACATCCTTTCAAAATTGCTCTGAGTTTTTCTTCCAGAAAACACCCCCAAATGACGCCCTGAAGCCAAACAACGCAGCCTGGATCTGCCAGCGTTACAACAACCAGTATCACTATGCCACCCTGTACAACAGAGACCTGCGTATTCCTGTATACTCCGCTTACCTCTACCGGCCTGGAAATACCACAAAACCTGGCAACATCTGGATGGTTGAGCCCCAGGTGAGTGTCCTCTCTTACAGCACATCACCCTCCAGTCACTAAAAGGTGAACTGCAGCCTTTAACCAAACACTTCCTTTTCCTCCCACCTCCACACACATGTGCGGATGGATCCCCTGGATGGGATTCATCTCACCTAACTTCAAACACCTTCAGCATAGGATTTCTCGGATGTGTTTGAGACATCAGCAGGAGGATTAGATGAGTCATAACTTAAGAGTGCCCATTTTTCCACATTGATCTTAAAGGAACCCTATATTACATTACATTAATTTACATTACATTGAGTCAAATTATGTCCCTCCGTGTCCCATGCTGTGGTGGGGAAACAAACAATGAG
>NW_027414197.1:0-84343 GCF_964106895.1 Numenius arquata | reverse complement strand
GAACAACTCTTGTTTTCTTTCAAGGGACTCTGGGAACTACTTGCATTGCCACCCCAGACTTTGGGGCTGCGGGCTTTTCCTGGCCACTCTCTCCTCAAAAGCACCTTTTTTTTTCACTTTATCCCAGCACCGGCCTCCAATATGCCGAACATCCTGGCCTGGCTCCCACAGCCAAGGTGGCAGCCGGAAACAACTCTTGTTTTCTTTCAAGGACTCTGGGAACTACTTGCATTGCCACCCAGACTTTGGGGCTGCGGGCTTTCCTGGCCACTCTCTCCTCAAAAGCACCTTTTTTTTCACTTTATCCCAGCACCGGCCTCCAATATGCCGAACATCCTGGCCTGGCTCCCACAGCCAAGGTGGGCAGCCGGAACAACTCTTGTTTTTCTTTCAAGGGACTCTGGGAAACTACTTGCATTGCCACCCAGACTTTGGGGCTGCGGGCTTTCCTGGCCACTCTCTCCTCAAAAGCACCTTTTTTTTTCACTTTATCCCAGCACCGGCCCTCCAATATGCCGAACATCCTGGCCTGGCTCCCACAGCCAAGGTGGCAGCCAGAACAACTCTTGTTTTCTTTCAAGGACTCTGGGAACTACTTGCATTGCCACCCAGACTTTGGGGCTGCGGGCTTTCCTGGCCACTCTCTCCTCAAAAGCACCTTTTTTTTTCACTTTATCCCAGCACCGGCCTCCAATATGCCGAACATCCCTGGCCTGGCTCCCACAGCCAAGGTGGCAGCCGGAAACAACTCTTGTTTTCTTTCAAGGGACTCTGGGAACTACTTGCATTGCCACCCAGACTTTGGGGGCTGCGGGCTTTCCTGGCCACTCTCTCCTCAAAAGCACCTTTTTTTTTCACTTTATCCCAGCACCGGCCCTCCAATATGCCGAACATCCTGGCCTGGCTCCCACAGCCAAGGTGGCAGCCGGAACAACTCTTGTTTTCTTTCAAGGACTCTGGGAACTACTTGCATTGCCACCCAGGACTTTGGGGCTGCGGGCTTTCCTGGCCACTCTCTCCTCAAAAGCACCTTTTTTTTTCACTT
The DNA here is from genome assembly GCF_964106895.1 of Numenius arquata. Classification (NCBI taxonomy): domain Eukaryota; kingdom Metazoa; phylum Chordata; class Aves; order Charadriiformes; family Scolopacidae; genus Numenius; species Numenius arquata. The sequence goes on along the minus strand of NW_027414197.1, from coordinate 83,298 downwards.
TATCCCAGCACCGGCCTCCAATATGCCGAACATCCTGGCCTGGCTCCCACAGCCAAGGTGGCAGCCAGAACAACTCTTGTTTTCTTTCAAGGACTCTGGGAACTACTTGCATTGCCACCCAGACTTTGGGGCTGCGGGCTTTCCTGGCCACTCTCTCCTCAAAAGCACCTTTTTTTTTCACTTTATCCCAGCACCGGCCTCCAATATGCCGAACATCCTGGCCTGGCTCCCACAGCCAAGGTGGCAGCCAGAACAACTCTTGTTTTCTTTCAAGGGACTCTGGGAACTACTTGCATTGCCACCCAGGACTTTGGGGCTGCGGGCTTTCCTGGCCACTCTCTCCTAAAAAGCACCTTTTTTTCATATTTTCCCAGCACCGGCCCTCCAATATGCCGAACATGCGGAGCTGGCTCCCACAGCCAAGGTGGCAGCCGGAACAACTCTTGTTTTCTTTCAAGGACTCTAGGGAACTACTTGCATTGCCACCCAGACTTTGGGGCTGCGGGCTTTCCTGGCCACTCTCTCCTCAAAAGCACCTTTTATTTCACTTTATCCCAGCACCGGCCTCCAATATGCCGAACATCCTGGCCTGGCTCCCCACAGCCAAGGTGGCAGCCAGAAACAACTCTTGTTTTCTTTCAAGGACTCTGGGAACTACTTGCATTGCCACCCAGACTTTGGGGCTGCGGGCTTTCCTGGCCACTCTCTCCTCAAAAGCACCTTTTTTTTCACTTTATCCCAGCACCGGCCTCCAATATGCCGAACATCCTGGCCTGGCTCCCACAGCCAAGGTGGCAGCCAGAAACAACTCTTGTTTTCTTTCAAGGACTCTGGGAAACTACTTGCATTGCCACCCAGACTTTGGGGCTGCGGGCTTTCCTGGCCACTCTCTCCTCAAAAGCACCTTTTTTTTTCACTTTATCCCAGCACCGGCCTCCAATATGCCGAACATCCTGGCCTGGCTCCCACAGCCAAGGTGGCAGCCGGAACAACTCTTGTTTTTCTTTCAAGGGACTCTGGGAACTACTTGCATTGCCACCCAGACTTTGGGGCTGCGGGCTTTCCTGGCCACTCTCTCCTCAAAAGCACCTTTTTTTTTCACTTTATCCCAGCACCGGCCTCCAATATGCCGAACATCCTGGCCTGGCTCCCACAGCCAAGGTGGCAGCCGGAACAACTCTTGTTTTCTTTCAAGGACTCTGGGAACTACTTGCATTGCCACCCAGACTTTGGGGCTGCGGGCTTTCCTGGCCACTCTCTCCTCAAAAGCACCTTTTTTTTCACTTTATCCCAGCACCGGCCCTCCAATATGCCGAACATCCTGGCCTGGCTCCCACAGCCAAGGTGGCAGCCAGAACAACTCTTGTTTTTCTTTCAAGGACTCTGGGAACTACTTGCATTGCCACCCAGACTTTGGGGCTGCGGGCTTTCCTGGCCACTCTCTCCTCAAAAGCACCTTTTTTTTTCACTTTATCCCAGCACCGGCCTCCAATATGCCGAACATCCTGGCCTGGCTCCCACAGCCAAGGTGGCAGCCAGAAACAACTCTTGTTTTCTTTCAAGGACTCTGGGAAACTACTTGCATTGCCACCCAGACTTTGGGGCTGCGGGCTTTCCTGGCCACTCTCTCCTCAAAAGCACCTTTTTTTCATATTTCCCAGCACCGGCCTCCAATATGCCGAACATGCGGAGCTGGCTCCCACAGCCAAGGTGGCAGCCGGAACAACTCTTGTTTTCTTTCAAGGACTCTAGGAACTACTTGCATTGCCACCCAGGACTTTGGGGCTGCGGGCTTTCCTGGCCACTCTCTCCTCAAAAGCACCTTTTATTTCACTTTATCCCAGCACCGGCCTCCAATATGCCGAACATCCTGGCCTGGCTCCCACAGCCAAGGTGGCAGCCAGAAACAACTCTTGTTTTCTTTCAAGGACTCTGGGAACTACTTGCATTGCCACCCAGACTTTGGGGCTGCGGGCTTTCCTGGCCACTCTCTCCTCAAAAGCACCTTTTTTTTTCACTTTATCCCAGCACCGGCCTCCAATATGCCGAACATCCTGGCCTGGCTCCCACAGCCAAGGTGGCAGCCAGAACAACTCTTGTTTTCTTTCAAGGACTCTGGGAAACTACTTGCATTGCCACCCAGACTTTGGGGCTGCGGGCTTTCCTGGCCACTCTCTCCTCAAAAGCACCTTTTTTTTCACTTTATCCCAGCACCGGCCTCCAATATGCCGAACATCCTGGCCTGGCTCCCACAGCCAAGGTGGCAGCCGGAACAACTCTTGTTTTTCTTTCAAGGACTCTGGGAACTACTTGCATTGCCACCCAGACTTTGGGGCTGCGGGCTTTCCTGGCCACTCTCTCCTCAAAAGCACCTTTTTTTTTCACTTTATCCCAGCACCGGCCTCCAATATGCCGAACATCCTGGCCTGGCTCCCACAGCCAAGGTGGCAGCCGGAACAACTCTTGTTTTCTTTCAAGGACTCTGGGAACTACTTGCATTGCCACCCAGACTTTGGGGCTGCGGGCTTTCCTGGCCACTCTCTCCTCAAAAGCACCTTTTTTTTCACTTTATCCCAGCACCGGCCCTCCAATATGCCGAACATCCTGGCCTGGCTCCCACAGCCAAGGTGGCAGCCAGAACAACTCTTGTTTTCTTTCAAGGACTCTGGGAACTACTTGCATTGCCACCCAGACTTTGGGGCTGCGGGCTTTCCTGGCCACTCTCTCCTAAAAAGCACCTTTTTTTTTCACTTTATCCCAGCACCGGCATCCAATATGCCGATCATGCTGAGCTGACTCCCACAGCCAAGGTGGCAGCCAGAACAACTCTTGTTTTCTTTCAAGGACTCTGGGAACTACTTGCATTGCCACCCAGACTTTGGGGCTGCGGGCTTTCCTGGCCACTCTCTTCTCAAAAGCACCTTTTTTTTCACTTTATCCCAGCACCGGCCCTCCAATATGCCGAACATCCTGGCCTGGCTCCCACAGCCAAGGTGGCAGCCAGAACAACTCTTGTTTTCTTTCAAGGGACTCTGGGAACTACTTGCATTGCCACCCAGACTTTGGGGCTGCGGGCTTTCCTGGCCACTCTCTCCTCAAAAGCACCTTTTTTTTTCACTTTATCCCAGCACCGGCCTCCAATATGCCGAACATCCTGGCCTGGCTCCCACAGCCAAGGTGGCAGCCGGAACAACTCTTGTTTTTCTTTCAAGGGACTCTGGGAACTACTTGCATTGCCACCCAGACTTTGGGGATGCGGGCTTTCCTGGCCACTCTATCCTCAAAAGCACCTTTTTTTTTCACTTTATCCCAGCACCGGCCTCCAATATGCCGAACATCCTGGTCTGGCTCCCACAGCCAAGGTGGCAGCCAGAACAACTCTTGTTTTCTTTCAAGGACTCTGGGAACTACTTGCATTGCCACCCAGACTTTGGGGCTGCGGGCTTTCCTGGCCACTCTCTCCTCAAAAGCACCTTTTTTTTTCACTTTATCCCAGCTCCGGCCTCCAATATGCCGAACATGCGGAGCTGACTCCCACAGCCAAGGTGAACATGCGGAGCTGACTCCCACAGCCAAGGTGGCAGCCAGAACAACTCTTGCTTTTTATGAACGCCTCTGGGAACTACTTGCATTGCCACCCAGACTTTGGGGCTGCGGGCTTTCCTGGCCACTCTATCCTCAAAAGCACCTTTTTTTCACTTTATCCCAGCACCGGCCTCCAATATGCCGAACATCCTGGCCTGGCTCCCACAGCCAAGGTGGCAGCCGGAACAACTCTTGTTTTCGTTCAAGGACTCTGGGAACTACTTGCATTGCCACCCAGACTTTGGGGCTGCGGGCTTTCCTGGCCACTCTCTCCTGAAAAAGCACCTTTTTTTTCACTTTATCCCAGCACCGGCCTCCAATATGCCGAACATCCTGGCCTGGCTCCCACAGCCAAGGTGGCAGCCAGAACAACTCTTGTTTTCTTTCAAGGACTCTAGGAACTACTTGCATTGCCACCCAGACTTTGGGGCTGCGGGCTTTCCTGGCCACTCTCTCCTCAAAAGCACCTTTTTTTTCACTTTATCCCAGCACCGGCCTCCAATATGCCGAACATCCTGGCCTGGCTCCCACAGCCAAGGTGGCAGCCAGAACAACTCTTGTTTTCTTTCAAGGACTCTGGGAACTACTTGCATTGCCACCCAGACTTTGGGGCTGCGGGCTTTCCTGGCCACTCTCTCCTCAAAAGCACCTTTTTTTTCACTTTATCCCAGCACCGGCCTCCAATATGCCGAACATCCTGGCCTGGCTCCCACAGCCAAGGTGGCAGCCGGAACAACTCTTGTTTTCTTTCAAGGACTCTGGGAACTACTTGCATTGCCACCCAGACTTTGGGGCTGCGGGCTTTCCTGGCCACTCTATCCTCAAAAGCACCTTTTTTTTCACTTTATCCCAGCACCGGCCTCCAATATGCCGAACATCCTGGCCTGGCTCCCACAGCCAAGGTGGCAGCCAGAACAACTCTTGTTTTCTTTCAAGGACTCTGGGAACTACTTGCATTGCCACCCAGACTTTGGGGCTGCGGGCTTTCCTGGCCACTCTCTCCTCAAAAGCACCTTTTTTCATATTTCCCAGCACCGGCCTCCAATATGCCGATCATGCTGAGCTGACTCCCACAGCCAAGGTGGCAGCCAGAACAACTCTTGTTTTCTTTCAAGGACTCTGGGAACTACTTGCATTGCCACCCAGACTTTGGGGCTGCGGGCTTTCCTGGCCACTCTCTCCTCAAAAGCACCTTTTTTTTCACTTTATCCCAGCACCGGCCTCCAATATGCCGAACATCCTGGCCTGGCTCCCACAGCCAAGGTGGCAGCCAGAACAACTCTTGTTTTCTTTCAAGGACTCTGGGAACTACTTGCATTGCCACCCAGACTTTGGGGCTGCGGGCTTTCCTGGCCACTCTCTCCTAAAAAGCACCTTTTTTTTCACTTTATCCCAGCACCGGCCTCCAATATGCCGATCATGCTGAGCTGACTCCCACAGCCAAGGTGGCAGCCAGAACAACTCTTGTTTTCTTTCAAGGACTCTGGGAACTACTTGCATTGCCACCCAGACTTTGGGGCTGCGGGCTTTCCTGGCCACTCTCTTCTCAAAAGCACCTTTTTTTTCACTTTATCCCAGCACCGGCCTCCAATATGCCGAACATCCTGGCCTGGCTCCCACAGCCAAGGTGGCAGCCAGAACAACTCTTGTTTTCTTTCAAGGACTCTGGGAACTACTTGCATTGCCACCCAGACTTTGGGGCTGCGGGCTTTCCTGGCCACTCTCTCCTCAAAAGCACCTTTTTTTTCACTTTATCCCAGCTCCGGCCTCCAATATGCCGAACATGCGGAGCTGACTCCCACAGCCAAGGTGGCAGCCAGAACAACTCTTGCTTTTTATGAACGCCTCTGGGAACTACTTGCATTGCCACCCAGACTTTGGGGCTGCGGGCTTTCCTGGCCACTCTATCCTCAAAAGCACCTTTTTTTCACTTTATCCCAGCACCGGCCTCCAATATGCCGAACATCCTGGCCTGGCTCCCACAGCCAAGGTGGCAGCCGGAACAACTCTTGTTTTCGTTCAAGGACTCTGGGAACTACTTGCATTGCCACCCAGACTTTGGGGCTGCGGGCTTTCCTGGCCACTCTCTCCTGAAAAAGCACCTTTTTTTTCACTTTATCCCAGCACCGGCCTCCAATATGCCGAACATCCTGGCCTGGCTCCCACAGCCAAGGTGGCAGCCAGAACAACTCTTGTTTTCTTTCAAGGACTCTAGGAAATACTTGCATTGCCACCCAGACTTTGGGGCTGCGGGCTTTCCTGGCCACTCTCTCCTCAAAAGCACCTTTTTTTTCACTTTATCCCAGCACCGGCCTCCAATATGCCGAACATCCTGGCCTGGCTCCCACAGCCAAGGTGGCAGCCAGAACAACTCTTGTTTTCTTTCAAGGACTCTGGGAACTACTTGCATTGCCACCCAGACTTTGGGGCTGCGGGCTTTCCTGGCCACTCTCTCCTCAAAAGCACCTTTTTTTTCACTTTATCCCAGCACCGGCCTCCAATATGCCGAACATCCTGGCCTGGCTCCCACAGCCAAGGTGGCAGCCGGAACAACTCTTGTTTTCTTTCAAGGACTCTGGGAACTACTTGCATTGCCACCCAGACTTTGGGGATGCGGGCTTTCCTGGCCACTCTATCCTCAAAAGCACCTTTTTTTTCACTTTATCCCAGCACCGGCCTCCAATATGCCGAACATCCTGGCCTGGCTCCCACAGCCAAGGTGGCAGCCAGAACAACTCTTGTTTTCTTTCAAGGACTCTGGGAACTACTTGCATTGCCACCCAGACTTTGGGGCTGCGGGCTTTCCTGGCCACTCTCTCCTCAAAAGCACCTTTTTTCATATTTCCCAGCACCGGCCTCCAATATGCCGATCATGCTGAGCTGACTCCCACAGGCAAGGTGGCAGCCAGAACAACTCTTGTTTTCTTTCAAGGACTCTGGGAACTACTTGCATTGCCACCCAGACTTTGGGGCTGCGGGCTTTCCTGGCCACTCTCTCCTCAAAAGCACCTTTTTTTTCACTTTATCCCAGCACCGGCCTCCAATATGCCGAACATCCTGGCCTGGCTCCCACAGCCAAGGTGGCAGCCAGAACAACTCTTGTTTTCTTTCAAGGACTCTGGGAACTACTTGCATTGCCACCCAGACTTTGGGGCTGCGGGCTTTCCTGGCCACTCTCTCCTAAAAAGCACCTTTTTTTTCACTTTATCCCAGCACCGGCATCCAATATGCCGATCATGCTGAGCTGACTCCCACAGGCAAGGTGGCAGCCAGAACAACTCTTGTTTTCTTTCAAGGACTCTGGGAACTACTTGCATTGCCACCCAGACTTTGGGGCTGCGGGCTTTCCTGGCCACTCTCTTCTCAAAAGCACCTTTTTTTTCACTTTATCCCAGCACCGGCCTCCAATATGCCGAACATCCTGGCCTGGCTCCCACAGCCAAGGTGGCAGCCAGAACAACTCTTGTTTTCTTTCAAGGACTCTGGGAACTACTTGCATTGCCACCCAGACTTTGGGGCTGCGGGCTTTCCTGGCCACTCTCTCCTCAAAAGCACCTTTTTTTTCACTTTATCCCAGCACCGGCCTCCAATATGCCGAACATCCTGGCCTGGCTCCCACAGCCAAGGTGGCAGCCGGAACAACTCTTGTTTTCTTTCAAGGACTCTGGGAACTACTTGCATTGCCACCCAGACTTTGGGGATGCGGGCTTTCCTGGCCACTCTATCCTCAAAAGCACCTTTTTTTTCACTTTATCCCAGCACCGGCCTCCAATATGCCGAACATCCTGGTCTGGCTCCCACAGCCAAGGTGGCAGCCAGAACAACTCTTGTTTTCTTTCAAGGACTCTGGGAACTACTTGCATTGCCACCCAGACTTTGGGGCTGCGGGCTTTCCTGGCCACTCTATCCTCAAAAGCACCTTTTTTTTCACTTTATCCCAGCTCCGGCCTCCAATATGCCGAACATGCGGAGCTGACTCCCACAGCCAAGGTGGCAGCCAGAACAACTCTTGCTTTTTATGAACGCCTCTGGGAACTACTTGCATTGCCACCCAGACTTTGGGGCTGCGGGCTTTCCTGGCCACTCTATCCTCAAAAGCACCTTTTTTTCACTTTATCCCAGCACCGGCCTCCAATATGCCGAACATCCTGGCCTGGCTCCCACAGCCAAGGTGGCAGCCGGAACAACTCTTGTTTTCGTTCAAGGACTCTGGGAACTACTTGCATTGCCACCCAGACTTTGGGGCTGCGGGCTTTCCTGGCCACTCTCTCCTGAAAAAGCACCTTTTTTTTCACTTTATCCCAGCACCGGCCTCCAATATGCCGAACATCCTGGCCTGGCTCCCACAGCCAAGGTGGCAGCCAGAACAACTCTTGTTTTCTTTCAAGGACTCTAGGAAATACTTGCATTGCCACCCAGACTTTGGGGCTGCGGGCTTTCCTGGCCACTCTCTCCTCAAAAGCACCTTTTTTTTCACTTTATCCCAGCACCGGCCTCCAATATGCCGAACATCCTGGCCTGGCTCCCACAGCCAAGGTGGCAGCCAGAACAACTCTTGTTTTCTTTCAAGGACTCTGGGAACTACTTGCATTGCCACCCAGACTTTGGGGCTGCGGGCTTTCCTGGCCACTCTCTCCTCAAAAGCACCTTTTTTTTCACTTTATCCCAGCACCGGCCTCCAATATGCCGAACATCCTGGCCTGGCTCCCACAGCCAAGGTGGCAGCCGGAACAACTCTTGTTTTCTTTCAAGGACTCTGGGAACTACTTGCATTGCCACCCAGACTTTGGGGCTGCGGGCTTTCCTGGCCACTCTATCCTCAAAAGCACCTTTTTTTTCACTTTATCCCAGCACCGGCCTCCTATATGCCGAACATCCTGGCCTGGCTCCCACAGCCAAGGTGGCAGCCAGAACAACTCTTGTTTTCTTTCAAGGACTCTGGGAACTACTTGCATTGCCACCCAGACTTTGGGGCTGCGGGCTTTCCTGGCCACTCTCTCCTCAAAAGCACCTTTTTTCATATTTCCCAGCACCGGCCTCCAATATGCCGATCATGCTGAGCTGACTCCCACAGGCAAGGTGGCAGCCAGAACAACTCTTGTTTTCTTTCAAGGACTCTGGGAACTACTTGCATTGCCACCCAGACTTTGGGGCTGCGGGCTTTCCTGGCCACTCTCTCCTCAAAAGCACCTTTTTTTCACTTTATCCCAGCACCGGCCTCCAATATGCCGAACATCCTGGCCTGGCTCCCACAGCCAAGGTGGCAGCCGGAACAACTCTTGTTTTCTTTCAAGGACTCTGGGAACTACTTGCATTGCCACCCAGACTTTGGGGCTGCGGGCTTTCCTGGCCACTCTATCCTCAAAAGCACCTTTTTTTTCACTTTATCCCAGCACCGGCCTCCTATATGCCGAACATCCTGGCCTGGCTCCCACAGCCAAGGTGGCAGCCAGAACAACTCTTGTTTTCTTTCAAGGACTCTGGGAACTACTTGCATTGCCACCCAGACTTTGGGGCTGCGGGCTTTCCTGGCCACTCTCTCCTCAAAAGCACCTTTTTTCATATTTCCCAGCACCGGCCTCCAATATGCCGATCATGCTGAGCTGACTCCCACAGGCAAGGTGGCAGCCAGAACAACTCTTGTTTTCTTTCAAGGACTCTGGGAACTACTTGCATTGCCACCCAGACTTTGGGGCTGCGGGCTTTCCTGGCCACTCTATCCTCAAAAGCACCTTTTTTCATATTTCCCAGCACCGGCATCCAATATGCCGAACATCCAGAGCTGACTCCCACAGCCAAGGTGGCAGCCAGAACAACTCTTGTTTTCTTTCAAGGACTCTGGGAACTACTTGCATTGCCACCCAGACTTTGGGGCTGCGGGCTTTCCTGGCCACTCTATCCTCAAAAGCACCTTTTTTTTCACTTTATCCCAGCACCGGCCTCCAATATGCCGAACATCCTGGCCTGGCTCCCACAGCCAAGGTGGCAGCCGGAACAACTCTTGTTTTCTTTCAAGGACTCTGGGAACTACTTGCATTGCCACCCAGACTTTGGGGCTGCGGGCTTTCCTGGCCACTCTCTCCTCAAAAGCACCTTTTTTCATATTTCCCAGCACCGGCCTCCAATATGCCGATCATGCTGAGCTGACTCCCACAGGCAAGGTGGCAGCCAGAACAACTCTTGTTTTCTTTCAAGGACTCTGGGAACTACTTGCATTGCCACCCAGACTTTGGGGCTGCGGGCTTTCCTGGCCACTCTCTCCTCAAAAGCACCTTTTTTCATATTTCCCAGCACCGGCATCCAATATGCCGATCATGCGGAGCTGACTCCCACAGGCAAGGTGGCAGCCGGAACAACTCTTTTTTTCTTTCAAGGACTCTGGGAACTACTTGCATTGCCACCCAGACTTTGGGGCTGCGGGCTTTCCTGGCCACTCTCTCCTCAAAAGCACCTTTTTTTTCACTTTATCCCAGCACCGGCCTCCAATATGCCGAACATCCTGGCCTGGCTCCCACAGCCAAGGTGGCAGCCGGAACAACTCTTGTTTTCTTTCAAGGACTCTGGGAACTACTTGCATTGCCACCCAGACTTTGGGGCTGCGGGCTTTCCTGGCCACTCTCTCCTCAAAAGCACCTTTTTTCATATTTCCCAGCACCGGCCTCCAATATGCCGATCATGCTGAGCTGACTCCCACAGCCAAGGTGGCAGCCAGAACAACTCTTGTTTTCTTTCAAGGACTCTGGGAACTACTTGCATTGCCACCCAGACTTTGGGGCTGCGGGCTTTCCTGGCCACTCTCTCCTCAAAAGCACCTTTTTTTTCACTTTATCCCAGCACCGGCCTCCAATATGCCGAACATCCTGGCCTGGCTCCCACAGCCAAGGTGGCAGCCAGAACAACTCTTGTTTTCTTTCAAGGACTCTGGGAACTACTTGCATTGCCACCCAGACTTTGGGGCTGCGGGCTTTCCTGGCCACTCTCTCCTAAAAAGCACCTTTTTTTTCACTTTATCCCAGCACCGGCATCCAATATGCCGATCATGCTGAGCTGACTCCCACAGCCAAGGTGGCAGCCAGAACAACTCTTGTTTTCTTTCAAGGACTCTGGGAACTACTTGCATTGCCACCCAGACTTTGGGGCTGCGGGCTTTCCTGGCCACTCTCTTCTCAAAAGCACCTTTTTTTTCACTTTATCCCAGCACCGGCCTCCAATATGCCGAACATCCTGGCCTGGCTCCCACAGCCAAGGTGGCAGCCAGAACAACTCTTGTTTTCTTTCAAGGACTCTGGGAACTACTTGCATTGCCACCCAGACTTTGGGGCTGCGGGCTTTCCTGGCCACTCTCTCCTCAAAAGCACCTTTTTTTTCACTTTATCCCAGCTCCGGCCTCCAATATGCCGAACATGCGGAGCTGACTCCCACAGCCAAGGTGGCAGCCAGAACAACTCTTGCTTTTTATGAACGCCTCTGGGAACTACTTGCATTGCCACCCAGACTTTGGGGCTGCGGGCTTTCCTGGCCACTCTATCCTCAAAAGCACCTTTTTTTCACTTTATCCCAGCACCGGCCTCCAATATGCCGAACATCCTGGCCTGGCTCCCACAGCCAAGGTGGCAGCCGGAACAACTCTTGTTTTCGTTCAAGGACTCTGGGAACTACTTGCATTGCCACCCAGACTTTGGGGCTGCGGGCTTTCCTGGCCACTCTCTCCTGAAAAAGCACCTTTTTTTTCACTTTATCCCAGCACCGGCCTCCAATATGCCGAACATCCTGGCCTGGCTCCCACAGCCAAGGTGGCAGCCAGAACAACTCTTGTTTTCTTTCAAGGACTCTAGGAAATACTTGCATTGCCACCCAGACTTTGGGGCTGCGGGCTTTCCTGGCCACTCTCTCCTCAAAAGCACCTTTTTTTTCACTTTATCCCAGCACCGGCCTCCAATATGCCGAACATCCTGGCCTGGCTCCCACAGCCAAGGTGGCAGCCAGAACAACTCTTGTTTTCTTTCAAGGACTCTGGGAACTACTTGCATTGCCACCCAGACTTTGGGGCTGCGGGCTTTCCTGGCCACTCTCTCCTCAAAAGCACCTTTTTTTTCACTTTATCCCAGCACCGGCCTCCAATATGCCGAACATCCTGGCCTGGCTCCCACAGCCAAGGTGGCAGCCGGAACAACTCTTGTTTTCTTTCAAGGACTCTGGGAACTACTTGCATTGCCACCCAGACTTTGGGGATGCGGGCTTTCCTGGCCACTCTATCCTCAAAAGCACCTTTTTTTTCACTTTATCCCAGCACCGGCCTCCAATATGCCGAACATCCTGGCCTGGCTCCCACAGCCAAGGTGGCAGCCAGAACAACTCTTGTTTTCTTTCAAGGACTCTGGGAACTACTTGCATTGCCACCCAGACTTTGGGGCTGCGGGCTTTCCTGGCCACTCTCTCCTCAAAAGCACCTTTTTTCATATTTCCCAGCACCGGCCTCCAATATGCCGATCATGCTGAGCTGACTCCCACAGGCAAGGTGGCAGCCAGAACAACTCTTGTTTTCTTTCAAGGACTCTGGGAACTACTTGCATTGCCACCCAGACTTTGGGGCTGCGGGCTTTCCTGGCCACTCTCTCCTCAAAAGCACCTTTTTTTTCACTTTATCCCAGCACCGGCCTCCAATATGCCGAACATCCTGGCCTGGCTCCCACAGCCAAGGTGGCAGCCAGAACAACTCTTGTTTTCTTTCAAGGACTCTGGGAACTACTTGCATTGCCACCCAGACTTTGGGGCTGCGGGCTTTCCTGGCCACTCTCTCCTAAAAAGCACCTTTTTTTTCACTTTATCCCAGCACCGGCATCCAATATGCCGATCATGCTGAGCTGACTCCCACAGCCAAGGTGGCAGCCAGAACAACTCTTGTTTTCTTTCAAGGACTCTGGGAACTACTTGCATTGCCACCCAGACTTTGGGGCTGCGGGCTTTCCTGGCCACTCTCTTCTCAAAAGCACCTTTTTTTTCACTTTATCCCAGCACCGGCCTCCAATATGCCGAACATCCTGGCCTGGCTCCCACAGCCAAGGTGGCAGCCAGAACAACTCTTGTTTTCTTTCAAGGACTCTGGGAACTACTTGCATTGCCACCCAGACTTTGGGGCTGCGGGCTTTCCTGGCCACTCTCTCCTCAAAAGCACCTTTTTTTTCACTTTATCCCAGCACCGGCCTCCAATATGCCGAACATCCTGGCCTGGCTCCCACAGCCAAGGTGGCAGCCGGAACAACTCTTGTTTTCTTTCAAGGACTCTGGGAACTACTTGCATTGCCACCCAGACTTTGGGGATGCGGGCTTTCCTGGCCACTCTATCCTCAAAAGCACCTTTTTTTTCACTTTATCCCAGCACCGGCCTCCAATATGCCGAACATCCTGGTCTGGCTCCCACAGCCAAGGTGGCAGCCAGAACAACTCTTGTTTTCTTTCAAGGACTCTGGGAACTACTTGCATTGCCACCCAGACTTTGGGGCTGCGGGCTTTCCTGGCCACTCTATCCTCAAAAGCACCTTTTTTTTCACTTTATCCCAGCTCCGGCCTCCAATATGCCGAACATGCGGAGCTGACTCCCACAGCCAAGGTGGCAGCCAGAACAACTCTTGCTTTTTATGAACGCCTCTGGGAACTACTTGCATTGCCACCCAGACTTTGGGGCTGCGGGCTTTCCTGGCCACTCTATCCTCAAAAGCACCTTTTTTTCACTTTATCCCAGCACCGGCCTCCAATATGCCGAACATCCTGGCCTGGCTCCCACAGCCAAGGTGGCAGCCGGAACAACTCTTGTTTTCGTTCAAGGACTCTGGGAACTACTTGCATTGCCACCCAGACTTTGGGGCTGCGGGCTTTCCTGGCCACTCTCTCCTGAAAAAGCACCTTTTTTTTCACTTTATCCCAGCACCGGCCTCCAATATGCCGAACATCCTGGCCTGGCTCCCACAGCCAAGGTGGCAGCCAGAACAACTCTTGTTTTCTTTCAAGGACTCTAGGAAATACTTGCATTGCCACCCAGACTTTGGGGCTGCGGGCTTTCCTGGCCACTCTCTCCTCAAAAGCACCTTTTTTTTCACTTTATCCCAGCACCGGCCTCCAATATGCCGAACATCCTGGCCTGGCTCCCACAGCCAAGGTGGCAGCCAGAACAACTCTTGTTTTCTTTCAAGGACTCTGGGAACTACTTGCATTGCCACCCAGACTTTGGGGCTGCGGGCTTTCCTGGCCACTCTCTCCTCAAAAGCACCTTTTTTTTCACTTTATCCCAGCACCGGCCTCCAATATGCCGAACATCCTGGCCTGGCTCCCACAGCCAAGGTGGCAGCCGGAACAACTCTTGTTTTCTTTCAAGGACTCTGGGAACTACTTGCATTGCCACCCAGACTTTGGGGCTGCGGGCTTTCCTGGCCACTCTATCCTCAAAAGCACCTTTTTTTTCACTTTATCCCAGCACCGGCCTCCTATATGCCGAACATCCTGGCCTGGCTCCCACAGCCAAGGTGGCAGCCAGAACAACTCTTGTTTTCTTTCAAGGACTCTGGGAACTACTTGCATTGCCACCCAGACTTTGGGGCTGCGGGCTTTCCTGGCCACTCTCTCCTCAAAAGCACCTTTTTTCATATTTCCCAGCACCGGCCTCCAATATGCCGATCATGCTGAGCTGACTCCCACAGGCAAGGTGGCAGCCAGAACAACTCTTGTTTTCTTTCAAGGACTCTGGGAACTACTTGCATTGCCACCCAGACTTTGGGGCTGCGGGCTTTCCTGGCCACTCTCTCCTCAAAAGCACCTTTTTTCATATTTCCCAGCACCGGCATCCAATATGCCGATCATGCGGAGCTGACTCCCACAGGCAAGGTGGCAGCCGGAACAACTCTTTTTTTCTTTCAAGGACTCTGGGAACTACTTGCATTGCCACCCAGACTTTGGGGCTGCGGGCTTTCCTGGCCACTCTCTCCTCAAAAGCACCTTTTTTTTCACTTTATCCCAGCACCGGCCTCCAATATGCCGAACATCCTGGCCTGGCTCCCACAGCCAAGGTGGCAGCCGGAACAACTCTTGTTTTCTTTCAAGGACTCTGGGAACTACTTGCATTGCCACCCAGACTTTGGGGCTGCGGGCTTTCCTGGCCACTCTCTCCTCAAAAGCACCTTTTTTTTCACTTTATCCCAGCTCCGGCCTCCAATAAGCCGAACATCCTGGTCTGGCTCCCACAGGCAAGGTGGCAGCCAGAACAACTCTTGTTTTCTTTCAAGGACTCTGGGAACTACTTGCATTGCCACCCAGACTTTGGGGCTGCGGGCTTTCCTGGCCACTCTATCCTCAAAAGCACCTTTTTTTTCACTTTATCCCAGCACCGGCCTCCAATATGCCGAACATGCGGAGCTGACTCCCACAGCCAAGGTGGCAGCCAGAACAACTCTTGCTTTTTATGAACACCTCTGGGAACTACTTGCATTGCCACCCAGACTTTGGGGCTGCGGGCTTTCCTGGCCACTCTATCCTCAAAAGAACTTTTTTTCACTTTATCCCAGCACCGGCCTCCAATATGCCGAACATCCTGGCCTGGCTCCCACAGCCAAGGTGGCAGCCAGAACAACTCTTGTTTTCTTTCAAGGACTCTGGGAACTACTTGCATTGCCACCCAGACTTTGGGGCTGCGGGCTTTCCTGGCCACTCTCTCCTCAAAAGCACCTTTTTTTTCACTTTATCCCAGCACCGGCCTCCAATATGCCGAACATCCTGGCCTGGCTCCCACAGCCAAGGTGGCAGCCAGAACAACTCTTGTTTTCTTTCAAGGACTCTGGGAACTACTTGCATTACCACCCAGACTTTGGGGCTGCGGGCTTTCCTGGCCACTCTCTCCTCAAAAGCGCCTTTTTTTTCACTTTATCCCAACACCGGCCTCCAATATGCCGAACATCCTGGCCTGGCTCCCACAGCCAAGGTGGCAGCCAGAACAACTCTTGTTTTCTTTCAAGGACTCTGGGAACTACTTGCATTGCCACCCAGACTTTGGGGCTGCGGGCTTTCCTGGCCACTCTCTCCTCAAAAGCACCTTTTTTTTCACTTTATCCCAGCACCGGCCTCCAATATGCCGAACATCCTGGCCTGGCTCCCACAGCCAAGGTGGCAGCCAGAACAACTCTTGTTTTCTTTCAAGGACTCTGGGAACTACTTGCATTGCCACCCAGACTTTGGGGCTGCGGGCTTTCCTGGCCACTCTATCCTCAAAAGCACCTTTTTTCATATTTCCCAGCACCGGCCTCCAATATGCCGAACATGCGGAGCTGGCTCCCACAGCCAAGGTGGCAGCCAGAACAACTCTTGTTTTCTTTCAAGGACTCTAGGAACTACTTGCATTGCCACCCAGACTTTGGGGCTGCGGGCTTTCCTGGCCACTCTCTCCTCAAAAGCACCTTTTTTTTCACTTTATCCCAGCACCGGCCTCCAATATGCCGAACATCCTGGCCTGGCTCCCACAGGCAAGGTGGCAGCCAGAACAACTCTTGTTTTCTTTCAAGGACTCTGGGAACTACTTGCATTGCCACCCAGACTTTGGGGCTGCGGGCTTTCCTGGCCACTCTCTCCTCAAAAGCACCTTTTTTTTCACTTTATCCCTGCACCGGCCTCCAATATGCCGAACATCCTGGCCTGGCTCCCACAGCCAAGGTGGCAGCCAGAACAACTCTTGTTTTCTTTCAAGGACTCTGGGAACTACTTGCATTGCCACCCAGACTTTGGGGCTGCGGGCTTTCCTGGCCACTCTCTCCTCAAAAGCACCTTTTTTTTCACTTTATCCCAGCACCGGCCTCCAATATGCCGAACATCCTGGCCTGGCTCCCACAGCCAAAGTGGCAGCCAGAACAACTCTTGTTTTCTTTCAAGGACTCTGGGAACTACTTGCATTGCCACCCAGACTTTGGGGCTGCGGGCTTTCCTGGCCACTCTCTCCTCAAAAGCACCTTTTTTCATATTTCCCAGCACCGGCCTCCAATATGCCGAACATGCGGAGCTGGCTCCCACAGCCAAGGTGGCAGCCAGAACAACTCTTGTTTTCTTTCAAGGACTCTAGGAACTACTTGCATTGCCACCCAGACTTTGGGGTTGCGGGCTTTCCTGGCCACTCTCTCCTCAAAAGCACCTTTTTTTTCACTTTATCCCAGCTCCGGCCTCCAATATGCCGAACATCCTGGTCTGGCTCCCACAGCCAAGGTGGCAGCCAGAACAACTCTTGTTTTCTTTCAAGGACTCTGGGAACTACTTGCATTGCCACCCAGACTTTGGGGCTGCGGGCTTTCCTGGCCACTCTCTCCTCAAAAGCACCTTTTATTTCACTTTATCCCAGCACCGGCCTCCAATATGCCGAACATCCTGGCCTGGCTCTCACAGCCAAGGTGGCAGCCAGAACAACTCTTGTTTTCTTTCAAGGACTCTGGGAACTACTTGCATTGCCACCCAGACTTTGGGGCTGCGGGCTTTCCTGGCCACTCTCTCCTCAAAAGCGCCTTTTTTTTCACTTTATCCCAGCTCCGGCCTCCAATAAGCCGAACATCCTGGTCTGGCTCCCACAGCCAAGGTGGCAGCCAGAACAACTCTTGTTTTCTTTCAAGGACTCTGGGAACTACTTGCATTGCCACCCAGACTTTGGGGCTGCGGGCTTTCCTGGCCACTCTCTCCTCAAAAGCACCTTTTTTTTCACTTTATCCCAGCTCCGGCCTCCAATATGCCGATCATGCGGAGCTGACTCCCACAGCCAAGGTGGCAGCCAGAACAACTCTTGCTTTTTATGAACACCTCTGGGAACTACTTGCATTGCCACCCAGACTTTGGGGCTGCGGGCTTTCCTGGCCACTCTCTCCTCAAAAGAACTTTTTTTCACTTTATCCCAGCACCGGCCTCCAATATGCCGAACATCCTGGCCTGGCTCCCACAGCCAAGGTGGCAGCCAGAACAACTCTTGTTTTCTTTCAAGGACTCTGGGAACTACTTGCATTGCCACCCAGACTTTGGGGCTGCGGGCTTTCCTGGCCACTCTCTCCTCAAAAGCGCCTTTTTTTTCACTTTATCCCAGCTCCGGCCTCCAATAAGCCGAACATCCTGGTCTGGCTCCCACAGCCAAGGTGGCAGCCAGAACAACTCTTGTTTTCTTTCAAGGACTCTGGGAACTACTTGCATTGCCACCCAGACTTTGGGGCTGCGGGCTTTCCTGGCCACTCTCTCCTCAAAAGCACCTTTTTTTTCACTTTATCCCAGCTCCGGCCTCCAATATGCCGATCATGCGGAGCTGACTCCCACAGCCAAGGTGGCAGCCAGAACAACTCTTGCTTTTTATGAACACCTCTGGGAACTACTTGCATTGCCACCCAGACTTTGGGGCTGCGGGCTTTCCTGGCCACTCTCTCCTCAAAAGCGCCTTTTTTTTCACTTTATCCCAGCACCGGCCTCCAATATGCCGATCATGCGGAGCTGACTCCCACAGCCAAGGTGGCAGCCAGAACAACTCTTGTTTTCTTTCAAGGACTCTGGGAACTACTTGCATTGCCACCCAGACTTTGGGGCTGCGGGCTTTCCTGGCCACTCTCTCCTCAAAAGCACCTTTTTTTTCACTTTATCCCAGCACTGGCCTCCAATATGCCGAACATCCTGGCCTGGCTCCCACAGCCAAGGTGGCAGCCGGAACAACTCTTGTTTTCTTTCAAGGACTCTGGGAACTACTTGCATTGCCACCCAGACTTTGGGGCTGCGGGCTTTCCTGGCCACTCTCTCCTCAAAAGCACCTTTTTTTTCACTTTATCCCAGCACTGGCCTCCAATATGCCGAACATCCTGGCCTGGCTCCCACAGCCAAGGTGGCAGCCGGAACAACTCTTTTTTTCTTTCAAGGACTCTGGGAACTACTTGCATTGCCACCCAGACTTTGGGGCTGCGGGCTTTCCTGGCCACTCTCTCCTCAAAAGCACCTTTTTTTTCACTTTATCCCAGCACCGGCCTCCAATATGCCGATCATGCTGAGCTGACTCCCACAGGCAAGGTGGCAGCCAGAACAACTCTTGTTTTCTTTCAAGGACTCTGGGAACTACTTGCATTGCCACCCAGACTTTGGGGCTGCGGGCTTTCCTGGCCACTCTCTCCTCAAAAGCACCTTTTTTTTCACTTTATCCCAGCACCGGCCTCCAATATGCCGAACATCCTGGCCTGGCTCCCACAGCCAAGGTGGCAGCCGGAACAACTCTTGTTTTCTTTCAAGGACTCTGGGAACTACTTGCATTGCCACCCAGACTTTGGGGCTGCGGGCTTTCCTGGCCACTCTATCCTCAAAAGCACCTTTTTTTTCACTTTATCCCAGCACCGGCCTCCAATATGCCGAACATGCGGAGCTGACTCCCACAGCCAAGGTGGCAGCCAGAACAACTCTTGCTTTTTATGAACACCTCTGGGAACTACTTGCATTGCCACCCAGACTTTGGGGCTGCGGGCTTTCCTGGCCACTCTCTCCTCAAAAGCACCTTTTATTTCACTTTATCCCAGCACCGGCCTCCAATATGCCGAACATCCTGGCCTGGCTCCCACAGCCAAGGTGGCAGCCAGAACAACTCTTGTTTTCTTTCAAGGACTCTGGGAACTACTTGCATTGCCACCCAGACTTTGGGGCTGCGGGCTTTCCTGGCCACTCTATCCTCAAAAGCACCTTTTTTCATATTTCCCAGCACCGGCATCCAATATGCCGAACATCCAGAGCTGACTCCCACAGCCAAGGTGGCAGCCAGAACAACTCTTGTTTTCTTTCAAGGACTCTGGGAACTACTTGCATTGCCACCCAGACTTTGGGGCTGCGGGCTTTCCTGGCCACTCTATCCTCAAAAGCACCTTTTTTTTCACTTTATCCCAGCACCGGCCTCCAATATGCCGAACATCCTGGCCTGGCTCCCACAGCCAAGGTGGCAGCCGGAACAACTCTTGTTTTCTTTCAAGGACTCTGGGAACTACTTGCATTGCCACCCAGACTTTGGGGCTGCGGGCTTTCCTGGCCACTCTCTCCTCAAAAGCACCTTTTTTCATATTTCCCAGCACCGGCCTCCAATATGCCGATCATGCTGAGCTGACTCCCACAGGCAAGGTGGCAGCCAGAACAACTCTTGTTTTCTTTCAAGGACTCTGGGAACTACTTGCATTGCCACCCAGACTTTGGGGCTGCGGGCTTTCCTGGCCACTCTCTCCTCAAAAGCACCTTTTTTCATATTTCCCAGCACCGGCATCCAATATGCCGATCATGCGGAGCTGACTCCCACAGGCAAGGTGGCAGCCGGAACAACTCTTTTTTTCTTTCAAGGACTCTGGGAACTACTTGCATTGCCACCCAGACTTTGGGGCTGCGGGCTTTCCTGGCCACTCTCTCCTCAAAAGCACCTTTTTTTTCACTTTATCCCAGCACCGGCCTCCAATATGCCGAACATCCTGGCCTGGCTCCCACAGCCAAGGTGGCAGCCGGAACAACTCTTGTTTTCTTTCAAGGACTCTGGGAACTACTTGCATTGCCACCCAGACTTTGGGGCTGCGGGCTTTCCTGGCCACTCTCTCCTCAAAAGCACCTTTTTTTTCACTTTATCCCAGCTCCGGCCTCCAATAAGCCGAACATCCTGGTCTGGCTCCCACAGGCAAGGTGGCAGCCAGAACAACTCTTGTTTTCTTTCAAGGACTCTGGGAACTACTTGCATTGCCACCCAGACTTTGGGGCTGCGGGCTTTCCTGGCCACTCTATCCTCAAAAGCACCTTTTTTTTCACTTTATCCCAGCACCGGCCTCCAATATGCCGAACATGCGGAGCTGACTCCCACAGCCAAGGTGGCAGCCAGAACAACTCTTGCTTTTTATGAACACCTCTGGGAACTACTTGCATTGCCACCCAGACTTTGGGGCTGCGGGCTTTCCTGGCCACTCTATCCTCAAAAGAACTTTTTTTCACTTTATCCCAGCACCGGCCTCCAATATGCCGAACATCCTGGCCTGGCTCCCACAGCCAAGGTGGCAGCCAGAACAACTCTTGTTTTCTTTCAAGGACTCTGGGAACTACTTGCATTGCCACCCAGACTTTGGGGCTGCGGGCTTTCCTGGCCACTCTCTCCTCAAAAGCACCTTTTTTTTCACTTTATCCCAGCACCGGCCTCCAATATGCCGAACATCCTGGCCTGGCTCCCACAGCCAAGGTGGCAGCCAGAACAACTCTTGTTTTCTTTCAAGGACTCTGGGAACTACTTGCATTACCACCCAGACTTTGGGGCTGCGGGCTTTCCTGGCCACTCTCTCCTCAAAAGCGCCTTTTTTTTCACTTTATCCCAACACCGGCCTCCAATATGCCGAACATCCTGGCCTGGCTCCCACAGCCAAGGTGGCAGCCAGAACAACTCTTGTTTTCTTTCAAGGACTCTGGGAACTACTTGCATTGCCACCCAGACTTTGGGGCTGCGGGCTTTCCTGGCCACTCTCTCCTCAAAAGCACCTTTTTTTTCACTTTATCCCAGCACCGGCCTCCAATATGCCGAACATCCTGGCCTGGCTCCCACAGCCAAGGTGGCAGCCAGAACAACTCTTGTTTTCTTTCAAGGACTCTGGGAACTACTTGCATTGCCACCCAGACTTTGGGGCTGCGGGCTTTCCTGGCCACTCTATCCTCAAAAGCACCTTTTTTCATATTTCCCAGCACCGGCCTCCAATATGCCGAACATGCGGAGCTGGCTCCCACAGCCAAGGTGGCAGCCAGAACAACTCTTGTTTTCTTTCAAGGACTCTAGGAACTACTTGCATTGCCACCCAGACTTTGGGGCTGCGGGCTTTCCTGGCCACTCTCTCCTCAAAAGCACCTTTTTTTTCACTTTATCCCAGCACCGGCCTCCAATATGCCGAACATCCTGGCCTGGCTCCCACAGGCAAGGTGGCAGCCAGAACAACTCTTGTTTTCTTTCAAGGACTCTGGGAACTACTTGCATTGCCACCCAGACTTTGGGGCTGCGGGCTTTCCTGGCCACTCTCTCCTCAAAAGCACCTTTTTTTTCACTTTATCCCTGCACCGGCCTCCAATATGCCGAACATCCTGGCCTGGCTCCCACAGCCAAGGTGGCAGCCAGAACAACTCTTGTTTTCTTTCAAGGACTCTGGGAACTACTTGCATTGCCACCCAGACTTTGGGGCTGCGGGCTTTCCTGGCCACTCTCTCCTCAAAAGCACCTTTTTTTTCACTTTATCCCAGCACCGGCCTCCAATATGCCGAACATCCTGGCCTGGCTCCCACAGCCAAAGTGGCAGCCAGAACAACTCTTGTTTTCTTTCAAGGACTCTGGGAACTACTTGCATTGCCACCCAGACTTTGGGGCTGCGGGCTTTCCTGGCCACTCTCTCCTCAAAAGCACCTTTTTTCATATTTCCCAGCACCGGCCTCCAATATGCCGAACATGCGGAGCTGGCTCCCACAGCCAAGGTGGCAGCCAGAACAACTCTTGTTTTCTTTCAAGGACTCTAGGAACTACTTGCATTGCCACCCAGACTTTGGGGTTGCGGGCTTTCCTGGCCACTCTCTCCTCAAAAGCACCTTTTTTTTCACTTTATCCCAGCTCCGGCCTCCAATATGCCGAACATCCTGGTCTGGCTCCCACAGCCAAGGTGGCAGCCAGAACAACTCTTGTTTTCTTTCAAGGACTCTGGGAACTACTTGCATTGCCACCCAGACTTTGGGGCTGCGGGCTTTCCTGGCCACTCTCTCCTCAAAAGCACCTTTTATTTCACTTTATCCCAGCACCGGCCTCCAATATGCCGAACATCCTGGCCTGGCTCTCACAGCCAAGGTGGCAGCCAGAACAACTCTTGTTTTCTTTCAAGGACTCTGGGAACTACTTGCATTGCCACCCAGACTTTGGGGCTGCGGGCTTTCCTGGCCACTCTCTCCTCAAAAGCGCCTTTTTTTTCACTTTATCCCAGCTCCGGCCTCCAATAAGCCGAACATCCTGGTCTGGCTCCCACAGCCAAGGTGGCAGCCAGAACAACTCTTGTTTTCTTTCAAGGACTCTGGGAACTACTTGCATTGCCACCCAGACTTTGGGGCTGCGGGCTTTCCTGGCCACTCTCTCCTCAAAAGCACCTTTTTTTTCACTTTATCCCAGCTCCGGCCTCCAATATGCCGATCATGCGGAGCTGACTCCCACAGCCAAGGTGGCAGCCAGAACAACTCTTGCTTTTTATGAACACCTCTGGGAACTACTTGCATTGCCACCCAGACTTTGGGGCTGCGGGCTTTCCTGGCCACTCTCTCCTCAAAAGAACTTTTTTTCACTTTATCCCAGCACCGGCCTCCAATATGCCGAACATCCTGGCCTGGCTCCCACAGCCAAGGTGGCAGCCAGAACAACTCTTGTTTTCTTTCAAGGACTCTGGGAACTACTTGCATTGCCACCCAGACTTTGGGGCTGCGGGCTTTCCTGGCCACTCTCTCCTCAAAAGCGCCTTTTTTTTCACTTTATCCCAGCTCCGGCCTCCAATAAGCCGAACATCCTGGTCTGGCTCCCACAGCCAAGGTGGCAGCCAGAACAACTCTTGTTTTCTTTCAAGGACTCTGGGAACTACTTGCATTGCCACCCAGACTTTGGGGCTGCGGGCTTTCCTGGCCACTCTCTCCTCAAAAGCACCTTTTTTTTCACTTTATCCCAGCTCCGGCCTCCAATATGCCGATCATGCGGAGCTGACTCCCACAGCCAAGGTGGCAGCCAGAACAACTCTTGCTTTTTATGAACACCTCTGGGAACTACTTGCATTGCCACCCAGACTTTGGGGCTGCGGGCTTTCCTGGCCACTCTCTCCTCAAAAGCGCCTTTTTTTTCACTTTATCCCAGCACCGGCCTCCAATATGCCGATCATGCGGAGCTGACTCCCACAGCCAAGGTGGCAGCCAGAACAACTCTTGTTTTCTTTCAAGGACTCTGGGAACTACTTGCATTGCCACCCAGACTTTGGGGCTGCGGGCTTTCCTGGCCACTCTCTCCTCAAAAGCACCTTTTTTTTCACTTTATCCCAGCACTGGCCTCCAATATGCCGAACATCCTGGCCTGGCTCCCACAGCCAAGGTGGCAGCCGGAACAACTCTTGTTTTCTTTCAAGGACTCTGGGAACTACTTGCATTGCCACCCAGACTTTGGGGCTGCGGGCTTTCCTGGCCACTCTCTCCTCAAAAGCACCTTTTTTTTCACTTTATCCCAGCACTGGCCTCCAATATGCCGAACATCCTGGCCTGGCTCCCACAGCCAAGGTGGCAGCCGGAACAACTCTTTTTTTCTTTCAAGGACTCTGGGAACTACTTGCATTGCCACCCAGACTTTGGGGCTGCGGGCTTTCCTGGCCACTCTCTCCTCAAAAGCACCTTTTTTTTCACTTTATCCCAGCACCGGCCTCCAATATGCCGATCATGCTGAGCTGACTCCCACAGGCAAGGTGGCAGCCAGAACAACTCTTGTTTTCTTTCAAGGACTCTGGGAACTACTTGCATTGCCACCCAGACTTTGGGGCTGCGGGCTTTCCTGGCCACTCTCTCCTCAAAAGCACCTTTTTTTTCACTTTATCCCAGCACCGGCCTCCAATATGCCGAACATCCTGGCCTGGCTCCCACAGCCAAGGTGGCAGCCGGAACAACTCTTGTTTTCTTTCAAGGACTCTGGGAACTACTTGCATTGCCACCCAGACTTTGGGGCTGCGGGCTTTCCTGGCCACTCTATCCTCAAAAGCACCTTTTTTTTCACTTTATCCCAGCACCGGCCTCCAATATGCCGAACATGCGGAGCTGACTCCCACAGCCAAGGTGGCAGCCAGAACAACTCTTGCTTTTTATGAACACCTCTGGGAACTACTTGCATTGCCACCCAGACTTTGGGGCTGCGGGCTTTCCTGGCCACTCTCTCCTCAAAAGCACCTTTTATTTCACTTTATCCCAGCACCGGCCTCCAATATGCCGAACATCCTGGCCTGGCTCCCACAGCCAAGGTGGCAGCCAGAACAACTCTTGTTTTCTTTCAAGGACTCTGGGAACTACTTGCATTGCCACCCAGACTTTGGGGCTGCGGGCTTTCCTGGCCACTCTATCCTCAAAAGCACCTTTTTTCATATTTCCCAGCACCGGCATCCAATATGCCGAACATCCAGAGCTGACTCCCACAGCCAAGGTGGCAGCCAGAACAACTCTTGTTTTCTTTCAAGGACTCTGGGAACTACTTGCATTGCCACCCAGACTTTGGGGCTGCGGGCTTTCCTGGCCACTCTATCCTCAAAAGCACCTTTTTTTTCACTTTATCCCAGCACCGGCCTCCAATATGCCGAACATCCTGGCCTGGCTCCCACAGCCAAGGTGGCAGCCAGAACAACTCTTGTTTTCTTTCAAGGACTCTGGGAACTACTTGCATTGCCACCCAGACTTTGGGGCTGCGGGCTTTCCTGGCCACTCTATCCTCAAAAGCACCTTTTTTTTCACTTTATCCCAGCACCGGCCTCCAATATGCCGAACATGCGGAGCTGGCTCCCACAGCCAAGGTGGCAGCCAGAACAACTCTTGTTTTCTTTCAAGGACTCTAGGAACTACTTGCATTGCCAGCCAGACTTTGGGGCTGCGGGCTTTCCTGGCCACTCTCTCCTCAAAAGCACCTTTTTTTTCACTTTATCCCAGCACCGGCCTCCAATATGCCGAACATCCTGGCCTGGCTCCCACAGCCAAGGTGGCAGCCAGAACAACTCTTGTTTTCTTTCAAGGACTCTGGGAACTACTTGCATTGCCACCCAGACTTTGGGACTGCGGGCTTTCCTGGCCACTCTCTCCTCAAAAGCACCTTTTTTTTCACTTTATCCCAGCACCGGCCTCCAATATGCCGAACATCCTGGCCTGGCTCCCACAGCCAAGGTGGCAGCCAGAACAACTCTTGTTTTCTTTCAAGGACTCTGGGAACTACTTGCATTGCCACCCAGACTTTGGGGCTGCGGGCTTTCCTGGCCACTCTCTCCTCAAAAGCACCTTTTATTTCACTTTATCCCAGCACCGGCATCCAATATGCCGATCATGCTGAGCTGACTCCCACAGGCAAGGTGGCAGCCAGAACAACTCTTGTTTTCTTTCAAGGACTCTGGGAACTACTTGCATTGCCACCCAGACTTTGGGGCTGCGGGCTTTCCTGGCCACTCTCTCCTCAAAAGCACCTTTTTTTTCACTTTATCCCAGCTCCGGCCTCCAATATGCCGAACATCCTGGCCTGGCTCTCACAGCCAAGGTGGCAGCCAGAACAACTCTTGTTTTCTTTCAAGGACTCTGGGAACTACTTGCATTGCCACCCAGACTTTGGGGCTGCGGGCTTTCCTGGCCACTCTCTCCTCAAAAGCACGTTTTTTTTCACTTTATCCCAGCACCGGCCTCCAATATGCCGAACATCCTGGCCTGGCTCCCACAGCCAAGGTGGCAGCCAGAACAACTCTTGTTTTCTTTCAAGGACTCTGGGAACTACTTGCATTGCCACCCAGACTTTGGGGCTGCGGGCTTTCCTGGCCACTCTCTCCTCAAAAGCGCCTTTTTTTTCACTTTATCCCAGCTCCGGCCTCCAATAAGCCGAACATCCTGGTCTGGCTCCCACAGCCAAGGTGGCAGCCAGAACAACTCTTGTTTTCTTTCAAGGACTCTGGGAACTACTTGCATTGCCACCCAGACTTTGGGGCTGCGGGCTTTCCTGGCCACTCTCTCCTCAAAAGCATCTTTTTTTCACTTTATCCCAGCTCCGGCCTCCAATATGCCGATCATGCGGAGCTGACTCCCACAGCCAAGGTGGCAGCCAGAACAACTCTTGCTTTTTATGAACACCTCTGGGAACTACTTGCATTGCCACCCAGACTTTGGGGCTGCGGGCTTTCCTGGCCACTCTCTCCTCAAAAGAACTTTTTTTCACTTTATCCCAGCACCGGCCTCCAATATGCCGACCATCCTGGCCTGGCTCCCACAGCCAAGGTGGCAGCCAGAACAACTCTTGTTTTCTTTCAAGGACTCTGGGAACTACTTGCATTGCCACCCAGACTTTGGGGCTGCGGGCTTTCCTGGCCACTCTCTCCTCAAAAGCGCCTTTTTTTTCACTTTATCCCAGCTCCGGCCTCCAATAAGCCGAACATCCTGGTCTGGCTCCCACAGCCAAGGTGGCAGCCAGAACAACTCTTGTTTTCTTTCAAGGACTCTGGGAACTACTTGCATTGCCACCCAGACTTTGGGGCTGCGGGCTTTCCTGGCCACTCTCTCCTCAAAAGCACCTTTTTTTTCACTTTATCCCAGCTCCGGCCTCCAATATGCCGATCATGCGGAGCTGACTCCCACAGCCAAGGTGGCAGCCAGAACAACTCTTGCTTTTTATGAACACCTCTGGGAACTACTTGCATTGCCACCCAGACTTTGGGGCTGCGGGCTTTCCTGGCCACTCTCTCCTCAAAAGCACCTTTTTTTTCACTTTATCCCAGCACTGGCCTCCAATATGCCGAACATCCTGGCCTGGCTCCCACAGCCAAGGTGGCAGCCGGAACAACTCTTTTTTTCTTTCAAGGACTCTGGGAACTACTTGCATTGCCACCCAGACTTTGGGGCTGCGGGCTTTCCTGGCCACTCTATCCTCAAAAGCACCTTTTTTTTCACTTTATCCCAGCACCGGCCTCCAATATGCCGATCATGCTGAGCTGACTCCCACAGCCAAGGTGGCAGCCAGAACAACTCTTGTTTTCTTTCAAGGACTCTGGGAACTACTTGCATTGCCACCCAGACTTTGGGGCTGCGGGCTTTCCTGGCCACTCTCTCCTCAAAAGCACCTTTTTTTTCACTTTATCCCAGCACCGGCCTCCAATATGCCGAACATCCTGGCCTGGCTCCCACAGCCAAGGTGGCAGCCGGAACAACTCTTGTTTTCTTTCAAGGACTCTGGGAACTACTTGCATTGCCACCCAGACTTTGGGGCTGCGGGCTTTCCTGGCCACTCTATCCTCAAAAGCACCTTTTTTTTCACTTTATCCCAGCACCGGCCTCCAATATGCCGAACATGCGGAGCTGACTCCCACAGCCAAGGTGGCAGCCAGAACAACTCTTGCTTTTTATGAACACCTCTGGGAACTACTTGCATTGCCACCCAGACTTTGGGGCTGCGGGCTTTCCTGGCCACTCTCTCCTCAAAAGAACTTTTTTTCACTTTATCCCAGCACCGGCCTCCAATATGCCGAACATCCTGGCCTGGCTCCCACAGCCAAGGTGGCAGCCAGAACAACTCTTGTTTTCTTTCAAGGACTCTGGGAACTACTTGCATTGCCACCCAGACTTTGGGGCTGCGGGCTTTCCTGGCCACTCTCTCCTCAAAAGCACCTTTTTTCATATTTCCCAGCACCGGCATCCAATATGCCGAACATCCAGAGCTGACTCCCACAGCCAAGGTGGCAGCCGGAACAACTCTTGTTTTCTTTCAAGGACTCTGGGAACTACTTGCATTGCCACCCAGACTTTGGGGCTGCGGGCTTTCCTGGCCACTCTCTCCTGAAAAGCACCTTTTTTTTCACTTTATCCCAGCACCGGCCTCCAATATGCCGATCATGCTGAGCTGACTCCCACAGGCAAGGTGGCAGCCAGAACAACTCTTGTTTTCTTGCAAGGACTCTGGGAACTACTTGCATTGCCACCCAGACTTTGGGGCTGCGGGCTTTCCTGGCCACTCTCTCCTCAAAAGCACCTTTTTTCATATTTCCCAGCACCGGCCTCCAATATGCCGATCATGCTGAGCTGACTCCCACAGCCAAGGTGGCAGCCGGAACAACTCTTGTTTTCTTTCAAGGACTCTGGGAACTACTTGCATTGCCACCCAGACTTTGGGGCTGCGGGCTTTCCTGGCCACTCTCTCCTGAAAAGCACCTTTTTTTTCACTTTATCCCAGCACCGGCCTCCAATATGCCGAACATCCTGGCCTGGCTCCCACAGCCAAGGTGGCAGCCGGAACAACTCTTGTTTTCTTTCAAGGACTCTGGGAACTACTTGCATTGCCACCCAGACTTTGGGGCTGCGGGCTTTCCTGGCCACTCTCTCCTCAAAAGCACCTTTTTTTTCACTTTATCCCAGCTCCGTCCTCCAATATGCCGAACATCCTGGCCTGGCTCCCACAGCCAAGGTGGCAGCCAGAACAACTCTTGCTTTTTATGAACACCTCTGGGAACTACTTGCATTGCCACCCAGACTTTGGGGCTGCGGGCTTTCCTGGCCACTCTCTCCTCAAAAGAACTTTTTTTCACTTTATCCCAGTACCGGCCTCCAATATGCCGAACATCCTGGCCTGGCTCCCACAGCCAAGGTGGCAGCCGGAACAACTCTTGTTTTCTTTCAAGGACTCTGGGAACTACTTGCATTGCCACCCAGACTTTGGGGCTGCGGGCTTTCCTGGCCACTCTCTCCTCAAAAGCACGTTTTTTTTCACTTTATCCCAGCACCGGCCTCCAATATGCCGAACATCCTGGCCTGGCTCCCACAGCCAAGGTGGCAGCCAGAACAACTCTTGTTTTCTTTCAAGGACTCTGGGAACTACTTGCATTGCCACCCAGACTTTGGGGCTGCGGGCTTTCCTGGCCACTCTCTCCTCAAAAGCGCCTTTTTTTTCACTTTATCCCAGCTCCGGCCTCCAATAAGCCGAACATCCTGGTCTGGCTCCCACAGCCAAGGTGGCAGCCAGAACAACTCTTGTTTTCTTTCAAGGACTCTGGGAACTACTTGCATTGCCACCCAGACTTTGGGGCTGCGGGCTTTCCTGGCCACTCTCTCCTCAAAAGCACCTTTTTTTTCACTTTATCCCAGCTCCGGCCTCCAATATGCCGATCATGCGGAGCTGACTCCCACAGCCAAGGTGGCAGCCAGAACAACTCTTGCTTTTTATGAACACCTCTGGGAACTACTTGCATTGCCACCCAGACTTTGGGGCTGCGGGCTTTCCTGGCCACTCTCTCCTCAAAAGAACTTTTTTTCACTTTATCCCAGCACCGGCCTCCAATATGCCGAACATCCTGGCCTGGCTCCCACAGCCAAGGTGGCAGCCAGAACAACTCTTGTTTTCTTTCAAGGACTCTGGGAACTACTTGCATTGCCACCCAGACTTTGGGGCTGCGGGCTTTCCTGGCCACTCTCTCCTCAAAAGCGCCTTTTTTTCACTTTATCCCAGCTCCGGCCTCCAATAAGCCGAACATCCTGGTCTGGCTCCCACAGCCAAGGTGGCAGCCAGAACAACTCTTGTTTTCTTTCAAGGACTCTGGGAACTACTTGCATTGCCACCCAGACTTTGGGGCTGCGGGCTTTCCTGGCCACTCTCTCCTCAAAAGCACCTTTTTTTTCACTTTATCCCAGCTCCGGCCTCCAATATGCCGATCATGCGGAGCTGACTCCCACAGCCAAGGTGGCAGCCAGAACAACTCTTGCTTTTTATGAACACCTCTGGGAACTACTTGCATTGCCACCCAGACTTTGGGGCTGCGGGCTTTCCTGGCCACTCTCTCCTCAAAAGCGCCTTTTTTTTCACTTTATCCCAGCACCGGCCTCCAATATGCCGATCATGCGGAGCTGACTCCCACAGGCAAGGTGGCAGCCAGAACAACTCTTGTTTTCTTTCAAGGACTCTGGGAACTACTTGCATTGCCACCCAGACTTTGGGGCTGCGGGCTTTCCTGGCCACTCTCTCCTCAAAAGCACCTTTTTTTTCACTTTATCCCAGCACCGGCCTCCAATATGCCGAACATCCTGGCCTGGCTCCCACAGCCAAGGTGGCAGCCGGAACAACTCTTTTTTTCTTTCAAGGACTCTGGGAACTACTTGCATTGCCACCCAGACTTTGGGGCTGCGGGCTTTCCTGGCCACTCTATCCTCAAAAGCACCTTTTTTTTCACTTTATCCCAGCACCGGCCTCCAATATGCCGATCATGCTGAGCTGACTCCCACAGCCAAGGTGGCAGCCAGAACAACTCTTGTTTTCTTTCAAGGACTCTGGGAACTACTTGCATTGCCACCCAGACTTTGGGGCTGCGGGCTTTCCTGGCCACTCTCTCCTCAAAAGCACCTTTTTTTTCACTTTATCCCAGCACCGGCCTCCAATATGCCGAACATCCTGGCCTGGCTCCCACAGCCAAGGTGGCAGCCGGAACAACTCTTGTTTTCTTTCAAGGACTCTGGGAACTACTTGCATTGCCACCCAGACTTTGGGGCTGCGGGCTTTCCTGGCCACTCTCTCCTCAAAAGCACCTTTTTTTTCACTTTATCCCAGCTCCGGCCTCCAATATGCCGATCATGCGGAGCTGACTCCCACAGCCAAGGTGGCAGCCAGAACAACTCTTGCTTTTTATGAACACCTCTGGGAACTACTTGCATTGCCACCCAGACTTTGGGGCTGCGGGCTTTCCTGGCCACTCTCTCCTCAAAAGAACTTTTTTTCACTTTATCCCAGCACCGGCCTCCAATATGCCGACCATCCTGGCCTGGCTCCCACAGCCAAGGTGGCAGCCAGAACAACTCTTGTTTTCTTTCAAGGACTCTGGGAACTACTTGCATTGCCACCCAGACTTTGGGGCTGCGGGCTTTCCTGGCCACTCTCTCCTCAAAAGCACCTTTTTTCATATTTCCCAGCACCGGCATCCAATATGCCGAACATCCAGAGCTGACTCCCACAGCCAAGGTGGCAGCCGGAACAACTCTTGTTTTCTTTCAAGGACTCTGGGAACTACTTGCATTGCCACCCAGACTTTGGGGCTGCGGGCTTTCCTGGCCACTCTCTCCTCAAAAGCACGTTTTTTTTCACTTTATCCCAGCACCGGCCTCCAATATGCCGAACATCCTGGCCTGGCTCCCACAGCCAAGGTGGCAGCCAGAACAACTCTTGTTTTCTTTCAAGGACTCTGGGAACTACTTGCATTGCCACCCAGACTTTGGGGCTGCGGGCTTTCCTGGCCACTCTCTCCTCAAAAGCGCCTTTTTTTTCACTTTATCCCAGCACCGGCCTCCAATAAGCCGAACATCCTGGTCTGGCTCCCACAGCCAAGGTGGCAGCCAGAACAACTCTTGTTTTCTTTCAAGGACTCTGGGAACTACTTGCATTGCCACCCAGACTTTGGGGCTGCGGGCTTTCCTGGCCACTCTCTCCTCAAAAGCACCTTTTTTTTCACTTTATCCCAGCTCCGGCCTCCAATATGCCGATCATGCGGAGCTGACTCCCACAGCCAAGGTGGCAGCCAGAACAACTCTTGCTTTTTATGAACACCTCTGGGAACTACTTGCATTGCCACCCAGACTTTGGGGCTGCGGGCTTTCCTGGCCACTCTCTCCTCAAAAGAACTTTTTTTCACTTTATCCCAGCACCGGCCTCCAATATGCCGACCATCCTGGCCTGGCTCCCACAGCCAAGGTGGCAGCCAGAACAACTCTTGTTTTCTTTCAAGGACTCTGGGAACTACTTGCATTGCCACCCAGACTTTGGGGCTGCGGGCTTTCCTGGCCACTCTCTCCTCAAAAGCGCCTTTTTTTTCACTTTATCCAGCTCCGGCCTCCAATAAGCCGAACATCCTGGTCTGGCTCCCACAGCCAAGGTGGCAGCCAGAACAACTCTTGTTTTCTTTCAAGGACTCTGGGAACTACTTGCATTGCCACCCAGACTTTGGGGCTGCGGGCTTTCCTGGCCACTCTCTCCTCAAAAGCACCTTTTTTTTCACTTTATCCCAGCTCCGGCCTCCAATATGCCGATCATGCGGAGCTGACTCCCACAGCCAAGGTGGCAGCCAGAACAACTCTTGCTTTTTATGAACACCTCTGGGAACTACTTGCATTGCCACCCAGACTTTGGGGCTGCGGGCTTTCCTGGCCACTCTCTCCTCAAAAGCGCCTTTTTTTTCACTTTATCCCAGCACCGGCCTCCAATATGCCGATCATGCGGAGCTGACTCCCACAGGCAAGGTGGCAGCCAGAACAACTCTTGTTTTCTTTCAAGGACTCTGGGAACTACTTGCATTGCCACCCAGACTTTGGGGCTGCGGGCTTTCCTGGCCACTCTCTCCTAAAAAGCACCTTTTTTTTCACTTTATCCCAGCACTGGCCTCCAATATGCCGAACATCCTGGCCTGGCTCCCACAGCCAAGGTGGCAGCCGGAACAACTCTTTTTTTCTTTCAAGGACTCTGGGAACTACTTGCATTGCCACCCAGACTTTGGGGCTGCGGGCTTTCCTGGCCACTCTCTTCTCAAAAGCACCTTTTTTTTCACTTTATCCCAGCACCGGCCTCCAATATGCCGATCATGCTGAGCTGACTCCCACAGCCAAGGTGGCAGCCAGAACAACTCTTGTTTTCTTTCAAGGACTCTGGGAACTACTTGCATTGCCACCCAGACTTTGGGGCTGCGGGCTTTCCTGGCCACTCTCTCCTCAAAAGCACCTTTTTTTTCACTTTATCCCAGCACCGGCCTCCAATATGCCGAACATCCTGGCCTGGCTCCCACAGCCAAGGTGGCAGCCGGAACAACTCTTGTTTTCTTTCAAGGACTCTGGGAACTACTTGCATTGCCACCCAGACTTTGGGGCTGCGGGCTTTCCTGGCCACTCTATCCTCAAAAGCACCTTTTTTTTCACTTTATCCCAGCACCGGCCTCCAATATGCCGAACATGCGGAGCTGACTCCCACAGCCAAGGTGGCAGCCAGAACAACTCTTGCTTTTTATGAACACCTCTGGGAACTACTTGCATTGCCACCCAGACTTTGGGGCTGCGGGCTTTCCTGGCCACTCTCTCCTCAAAAGAACTTTTTTTCACTTTATCCCAGCACCGGCCTCCAATATGCCGAACATCCTGGCCTGGCTCCCACAGCCAAGGTGGCAGCCAGAACAACTCTTGTTTTCTTTCAAGGACTCTGGGAACTACTTGCATTGCCACCCAGACTTTGGGGCTGCGGGCTTTCCTGGCCACTCTCTCCTCAAAAGCACCTTTTTTCATATTTCCCAGCACCGGCATCCAATATGCCGAACATCCAGAGCTGACTCCCACAGCCAAGGTGGCAGCCGGAACAACTCTTGTTTTCTTTCAAGGACTCTGGGAACTACTTGCATTGCCACCCAGACTTTGGGGCTGCGGGCTTTCCTGGCCACTCTCTCCTCAAAAGCACCTTTTTTTTCACTTTATCCCAGCACCGGCCTCCAATATGCCGATCATGCTGAGCTGACTCCCACAGGCAAGGTGGCAGCCAGAACAACTCTTGTTTTCTTGCAAGGACTCTGGGAACTACTTGCATTGCCACCCAGACTTTGGGGCTGCGGGCTTTCCTGGCCACTCTCTCCTCAAAAGCACCTTTTTTCATATTTCCCAGCACCGGCCTCCAATATGCCGATCATGCTGAGCTGACTCCCACAGCCAAGGTGGCAGCCGGAACAACTCTTGTTTTCTTTCAAGGACTCTGGGAACTACTTGCATTGCCACCCAGACTTTGGGGCTGCGGGCTTTCCTGGCCACTCTCTCCTGAAAAGCACCTTTTTTTTCACTTTATCCCAGCACCGGCCTCCAATATGCCGAACATCCTGGCCTGGCTCCCACAGCCAAGGTGGCAGCCGGAACAACTCTTGTTTTCTTTCAAGGACTCTGGGAACTACTTGCATTGCCACCCAGACTTTGGGGCTGCGGGCTTTCCTGGCCACTCTCTCCTCAAAAGCACCTTTTTTTTCACTTTATCCCAGCTCCGTCCTCCAATATGCCGAACATCCTGGCCTGGCTCCCACAGGCAAGGTGGCAGCCAGAACAACTCTTGCTTTTTATGAACACCTCTGGGAACTACTTGCATTGCCACCCAGACTTTGGGGCTGCGGGCTTTCCTGGCCACTCTCTCCTCAAAAGAACTTTTTTTCACTTTATCCCAGTACCGGCCTCCAATATGCCGAACATCCTGGCCTGGCTCCCACAGCCAAGGTGGCAGCCGGAACAACTCTTGTTTTCTTTCAAGGACTCTGGGAACTACTTGCATTACCACCCAGACTTTGGGGCTGCGGGCTTTCCTGGCCACTCTCTCCTCAAAAGCACCTTTTTTTTCACTTTATCCCAACACCGGCCTCCAATATGCCGAACATCCTGGCCTGGCTCCCACAGCCAAGGTGGCAGCCAGAACAACTCTTGTTTTCTTTCAAGGACTCTGGGAACTACTTGCATTGCCACCCAGACTTTGGGGCTGCGGGCTTTCCTGGCCACTCTCTCCTCAAAAGCACCTTTTTTTTCACTTTATCCCAGCACCGGCCTCCAATATGCCGAACATCCTGGCCTGGCTCCCACAGCCAAGGTGGCAGCCAGAACAACTCTTGTTTTCTTTCAAGGACTCTGGGAACTACTTGCATTGCCACCCAGACTTTGGGGCTGCGGGCTTTCCTGGCCACTCTCTCCTCAAAAGCACCTTTTTTCATATTTCCCAGCACCGGCCTCCAATATGCCGAACATGCGGAGCTGGCTCCCACAGCCAAGGTGGCAGCCAGAACAACTCTTGTTTTCTTTCAAGGACTCTAGGAACTACTTGCATTGCCACCCAGACTTTGGGGCTGCGGGCTTTCCTGGCCACTCTCTCCTCAAAAGCACCTTTTATTTCACTTTATCCCAGCACCGGCCTCCAATATGCCGAACATCCTGGCCTGGCTCCCACAGCCAAGGTGGCAGCCAGAACAACTCTTGTTTTCTTTCAAGGACTCTGGGAACTACTTGCATTGCCACCCAGACTTTGGGGCTGCGGGCTTTCCTGGCCACTCTCTCCTCAAAAGCACCTTTTTTTTCACTTTATCCCAGCACCGGCCTCCAATATGCCGAACATCCTGGCCTGGCTCCCACAGCCAAGGTGGCAGCCAGAACAACTCTTGTTTTCTTTCAAGGACTCTGGGAACTACTTGCATTGCCACCCAGACTTTGGGGCTGCGGGCTTTCCTGGCCACTCTCTCCTCAAAAGCACCTTTTTTCATATTTCCCAGCACCGGCCTCCAATATGCCGAACATGCGGAGCTGGCTCCCACAGCCAAGGTGGCAGCCAGAACAACTCTTGTTTTCTTTCAAGGACTCTAGGAACTACTTGCATTGCCACCCAGACTTTGGGGCTGCGGGCTTTCCTGGCCACTCTCTCCTCAAAAGCACCTTTTATTTCACTTTATCCCAGCACCGGCCTCCAATATGCCGAACATCCTGGCCTGGCTCCCACAGCCAAGGTGGCAGCCAGAACAACTCTTGTTTTCTTTCAAGGACTCTGGGAACTACTTGCATTGCCACCCAGACTTTGGGGCTGCGGGCTTTCCTGGCCACTCTCTCCTCAAAAGCACCTTTTTTCATATTTCCCAGCACCGGCCTCCAATATGCCGATCATGCTGAGCTGACTCCCACAGCCAAGGTGGCAGCCGGAACAACTCTTGTTTTCTTTCAAGGACTCTGGGAACTACTTGCATTGCCACCCAGACTTTGGGGCTGCGGGCTTTCCTGGCCACTCTATCCTCAAAAGCACCTTTTTTTTCACTTTATCCCAGCACCGGCCTCCAATATGCCGAACATGCGGAGCTGACTCCCACAGCCAAGGTGGCAGCCAGAACAACTCTTGCTTTTTATGAACACCTCTGGGAACTACTTGCATTGCCACCCAGACTTTGGGGCTGCGGGCTTTCCTGGCCACTCTCTCCTCAAAAGAACTTTTTTTCACTTTATCCCAGCACCGGCCTCCAATATGCCGAACATCCTGGCCTGGCTCCCACAGCCAAGGTGGCAGCCAGAACAACTCTTGTTTTCTTTCAAGGACTCTGGGAACTACTTGCATTGCCACCCAGACTTTGGGGCTGCGGGCTTTCCTGGCCACTCTCTCCTCAAAAGCACCTTTTTTCATATTTCCCAGCACCGGCATCCAATATGCCGAACATCCAGAGCTGACTCCCACAGCCAAGGTGGCAGCCGGAACAACTCTTGTTTTCTTTCAAGGACTCTGGGAACTACTTGCATTGCCACCCAGACTTTGGGACTGCGGGCTTTCCTGGCCACTCTCTCCTCAAAAGCACCTTTTTTTTCACTTTATCCCAGCACCGGCCTCCAATATGCCGATCATGCTGAGCTGACTCCCACAGGCAAGGTGGCAGCCAGAACAACTCTTGTTTTCTTGCAAGGACTCTGGGAACTACTTGCATTGCCACCCAGACTTTGGGGCTGCGGGCTTTCCTGGCCACTCTCTCCTCAAAAGCACCTTTTTTCATATTTCCCAGCACCGGCCTCCAATATGCCGATCATGCTGAGCTGACTCCCACAGCCAAGGTGGCAGCCGGAACAACTCTTGTTTTCTTTCAAGGACTCTGGGAACTACTTGCATTGCCACCCAGACTTTGGGGCTGCGGGCTTTCCTGGCCACTCTCTCCTGAAAAGCACCTTTTTTTTCACTTTATCCCAGCACCGGCCTCCAATATGCCGAACATCCTGGCCTGGCTCCCACAGCCAAGGTGGCAGCCGGAACAACTCTTGTTTTCTTTCAAGGACTCTGGGAACTACTTGCATTGCCACCCAGACTTTGGGGCTGCGGGCTTTCCTGGCCACTCTCTCCTCAAAAGCACCTTTTTTTTCACTTTATCCCAGCTCCGTCCTCCAATATGCCGAACATCCTGGCCTGGCTCCCACAGGCAAGGTGGCAGCCAGAACAACTCTTGCTTTTTATGAACACCTCTGGGAACTACTTGCATTGCCACCCAGACTTTGGGGCTGCGGGCTTTCCTGGCCACTCTCTCCTCAAAAGAACTTTTTTTCACTTTATCCCAGTACCGGCCTCCAATATGCCGAACATCCTGGCCTGGCTCCCACAGCCAAGGTGGCAGCCGGAACAACTCTTGTTTTCTTTCAAGGACTCTGGGAACTACTTGCATTACCACCCAGACTTTGGGGCTGCGGGCTTTCCTGGCCACTCTCTCCTCAAAAGCACCTTTTTTTTCACTTTATCCCAACACCGGCCTCCAATATGCCGAACATCCTGGCCTGGCTCCCACAGCCAAGGTGGCAGCCAGAACAACTCTTGTTTTCTTTCAAGGACTCTGGGAACTACTTGCATTGCCACCCAGACTTTGGGGCTGCGGGCTTTCCTGGCCACTCTCTCCTCAAAAGCACCTTTTTTTTCACTTTATCCCAGCACCGGCCTCCAATATGCCGAACATCCTGGCCTGGCTCCCACAGCCAAGGTGGCAGCCAGAACAACTCTTGTTTTCTTTCAAGGACTCTGGGAACTACTTGCATTGCCACCCAGACTTTGGGGCTGCGGGCTTTCCTGGCCACTCTCTCCTCAAAAGCACCTTTTTTCATATTTCCCAGCACCGGCCTCCAATATGCCGAACATGCGGAGCTGGCTCCCACAGCCAAGGTGGCAGCCAGAACAACTCTTGTTTTCTTTCAAGGACTCTAGGAACTACTTGCATTGCCACCCAGACTTTGGGGCTGCGGGCTTTCCTGGCCACTCTCTCCTCAAAAGCACCTTTTATTTCACTTTATCCCAGCACCGGCCTCCAATATGCCGAACATCCTGGCCTGGCTCCCACAGCCAAGGTGGCAGCCAGAACAACTCTTGTTTTCTTTCAAGGACTCTGGGAACTACTTGCATTGCCACCCAGACTTTGGGGCTGCGGGCTTTCCTGGCCACTCTCTCCTCAAAAGCACCTTTTTTTTCACTTTATCCCAGCACCGGCCTCCAATATGCCGAACATCCTGGCCTGGCTCCCACAGCCAAGGTGGCAGCCAGAACAACTCTTGTTTTCTTTCAAGGACTCTGGGAACTACTTGCATTGCCACCCAGACTTTGGGGCTGCGGGCTTTCCTGGCCACTCTCTCCTAAAAAGCACCTTTTTTCATATTTCCCAGCACCGGCATCCAATATGCTGATCATGCTGAGCTGACTCCCACAGCCAAGGTGGCAGCTGGAACAACTCTTGTTTTCTTTCAAGGACTCTGGGAACTACTTGCATTGCCACCCAGACTTTGGGGCTGCGGGCTTTCCTGGCCACTCTCTCCTCAAAAGCACCTTTTTTTTCACTTTATCCCAGCACCGGCCTCCAATAAGCCGAACATCCTGGTCTGGCTCCCACAGCCAAGGTGGCAGCCGGAACAACTCTTGTTTTCTTTCAAGGACTCTGGGAACTACTTGCATTGCCACCCAGACTTTGGGGCTGCGGGCTTTCCTGGCCACTCTCTCCTAAAAAGCACCTTTTTTCATATTTCCCAGCACCGGCATCCAATATGCCGATCATGCTGAGCTGACTCCCACAGCCAAGGTGGCAGCCAGAACAACTCTTGTTTTCTTTCAAGGACTCTGGGAACTACTTGCATTGCCACCCAGACTTTGGGGCTGCGGGCTTTCCTGGCCACTCTCTTCTCAAAAGCACCTTTTTTTTCACTTTATCCCAGCACCGGCCTCCAATATGCCGAACATCCTGGCCTGGCTCCCACAGCCAAGGTGGCAGCCAGAACAACTCTTGTTTTCTTTCAAGGACTCTGGGAACTACTTGCATTGCCACCCAGACTTTGGGGCTGCGGGCTTTCCTGGCCACTCTCTCCTCAAAAGCACCTTTTTTTTCACTTTATCCCAGCACCGGCCTCCAATATGCCGAACATCCTGGCCTGGCTCCCACAGCCAAGGTGGCAGCCAGAACAACTCTTGTTTTCTTTCAAGGACTCTGGGAACTACTTGCATTGCCACCCAGACTTTGGGGCTGCGGGCTTTCCTGGCCACTCTCTCCTCAAAAGCACCTTTTTTTTCACTTTATCCCAGCTCCGGCCTCCAATATGCCGAACATGCGGAGCTGACTCCCACAGCCAAGGTGGCAGCCAGAACAACTCTTGCTTTTTATGAACGCCTCTGGGAACTACTTGCATTGCCACCCAGACTTTGGGGCTGCGGGCTTTCCTGGCCACTCTCTCCTCAAAAGCACCTTTTATTTCACTTTATCCCAGCACCGGCCTCCAATATGCCGAACATCCTGGCCTGGCTCCCACAGCCAAGGTGGCAGCCAGAACAACTCTTGTTTTCTTTCAAGGACTCTGGGAACTACTTGCATTGCCACCCAGACTTTGGGGCTGCGGGCTTTCCTGGCCACTCTCTCCTCAAAAGCACCTTTTTTTTCACTTTATCCCAGCACCGGCCTCCAATATGCCGAACATCCTGGCCTGGCTCCCACAGCCAAGGTGGCAGCCGGAACAACTCTTTTTTTCTTTCAAGGACTCTGGGAACTACTTGCATTGCCACCCAGACTTTGGGGCTGCGGGCTTTCCTGGCCACTCTATCCTCAAAAGCACCTTTTTTTTCACTTTATCCCAGCACCGGCCTCCAATATGCCGATCATGCTGAGCTGACTCCCACAGGCAAGGTGGCAGCCAGAACAACTCTTGTTTTCTTTCAAGGACTCTGGGAACTACTTGCATTGCCACCCAGACTTTGGGGCTGCGGGCTTTCCTGGCCACTCTCTCCTCAAAAGCACCTTTTTTTTCACTTTATCCCAGCACCGGCCTCCAATAAGCCGAACATCCTGGTCTGGCTCCCACAGCCAAGGTGGCAGCCAGAACAACTCTTGTTTTCTTTCAAGGACTCTGGGAACTACTTGCATTGCCACCCAGACTTTGGGGCTGCGGGCTTTCCTGGCCACTCTCTCCTCAAAAGCACCTTTTTTTTCACTTTATCCCAGCACCGGCCTCCAATATGCCGATCATGCGGAGCTGACTCCCACAGCCAAGGTGGCAGCCAGAACAACTCTTGCTTTTTATGAACACCTCTGGGAACTACTTGCATTGCCACCCAGACTTTGGGGCTGCGGGCTTTCCTGGCCACTCTCTCCTCAAAAGCGCCTTTTTTTTCACTTTATCCCAGCACCGGCCTCCAATATGCCGATCATGCGGAGCTGACTCCCACAGGCAAGGTGGCAGCCAGAACAACTCTTGTTTTCTTTCAAGGACTCTGGGAACTACTTGCATTGCCACCCAGACTTTGGGGCTGCGGGCTTTCCTGGCCACTCTCTCCTCAAAAGCACCTTTTTTTTCACTTTATCCCAGCACTGGCCTCCAATATGCCGAACATCCTGGCCTGGCTCCCACAGCCAAGGTGGCAGCCGGAACAACTCTTTTTTTCTTTCAAGGACTCTGGGAACTACTTGCATTGCCACCCAGACTTTGGGGCTGCGGGCTTTCCTGGCCACTCTATCCTCAAAAGCACCTTTTTTTTCACTTTATCCCAGCACCGGCCTCCAATATGCCGATCATGCTGAGCTGACTCCCACAGCCAAGGTGGCAGCCAGAACAACTCTTGTTTTCTTTCAAGGACTCTGGGAACTACTTGCATTGCCACCCAGACTTTGGGGCTGCGGGCTTTCCTGGCCACTCTCTCCTCAAAAGCACCTTTTTTTTCACTTTATCCCAGCACCGGCCTCCAATATGCCGAACATGCGGAGCTGACTCCCACAGCCAAGGTGGCAGCCAGAACAACTCTTGCTTTTTATGAACACCTCTGGGAACTACTTGCATTGCCACCCAGACTTTGGGGCTGCGGGCTTTCCTGGCCACTCTCTCCTCAAAAGAACTTTTTTTCACTTTATCCCAGCACCGGCCTCCAATATGCCGAACATCCTGGCCTGGCTCCCACAGCCAAGGTGGCAGCCAGAACAACTCTTGTTTTCTTTCAAGGACTCTGGGAACTACTTGCATTGCCACCCAGACTTTGGGGCTGCGGGCTTTCCTGGCCACTCTCTCCTCAAAAGCACCTTTTTTCATATTTCCCAGCACCGGCATCCAATATGCCGAACATCCAGAGCTGACTCCCACAGCCAAGGTGGCAGCCGGAACAACTCTTGTTTTCTTTCAAGGACTCTGGGAACTACTTGCATTGCCACCCAGACTTTGGGGCTGCGGGCTTTCCTGGCCACTCTCTCCTCAAAAGCACCTTTTTTTTCACTTTATCCCAGCACCGGCCTCCAATATGCCGATCATGCTGAGCTGACTCCCACAGGCAAGGTGGCAGCCAGAACAACTCTTGTTTTCTTGCAAGGACTCTGGGAACTACTTGCATTGCCACCCAGACTTTGGGGCTGCGGGCTTTCCTGGCCACTCTCTCCTGAAAAGCACCTTTTTTTTCACTTTATCCCAGCACCGGCCTCCAATATGCCGAACATCCTGGCCTGGCTCCCACAGCCAAGGTGGCAGCCGGAACAACTCTTGTTTTCTTTCAAGGACTCTGGGAACTACTTGCATTGCCACCCAGACTTTGGGGCTGCGGGCTTTCCTGGCCACTCTCTCCTCAAAAGCACCTTTTTTTTCACTTTATCCCAGCACCGGCCTCCAATATGCCGAACATCCTGGCCTGGCTCCCACAGCCAAGGTGGCAGCCGGAACAACTCTTGTTTTCTTTCAAGGACTCTGGGAACTACTTGCATTGCCACCCAGACTTTGGGGCTGCGGGCTTTCCTGGCCACTCTATCCTCAAAAGCACCTTTTTTTTCACTTTATCCCAGCACCGGCCTCCAATATGCCGAACATGCGGAGCTGACTCCCACAGCCAAGGTGGCAGCCAGAACAACTCTTGCTTTTTATGAACACCTCTGGGAACTACTTGCATTGCCACCCAGACTTTGGGGCTGCGGGCTTTCCTGGCCACTCTCTCCTCAAAAGAACTTTTTTTCACTTTATCCCAGCACCGGCCTCCAATATGCCGAACATCCTGGCCTGGCTCCCACAGCCAAGGTGGCAGCCAGAACAACTCTTGTTTTCTTTCAAGGACTCTGGGAACTACTTGCATTGCCACCCAGACTTTGGGGCTGCGGGCTTTCCTGGCCACTCTCTCCTCAAAAGCACCTTTTTTCATATTTCCCAGCACCGGCATCCAATATGCCGAACATCCAGAGCTGACTCCCACAGCCAAGGTGGCAGCCGGAACAACTCTTGTTTTCTTTCAAGGACTCTGGGAACTACTTGCATTGCCACCCAGACTTTGGGGCTGCGGGCTTTCCTGGCCACTCTCTCCTCAAAAGCACCTTTTTTTTCACTTTATCCCAGCACCGGCCTCCAATATGCCGATCATGCTGAGCTGACTCCCACAGGCAAGGTGGCAGCCAGAACAACTCTTGTTTTCTTGCAAGGACTCTGGGAACTACTTGCATTGCCACCCAGACTTTGGGGCTGCGGGCTTTCCTGGCCACTCTCTCCTCAAAAGCACCTTTTTTCATATTTCCCAGCACCGGCCTCCAATATGCCGATCATGCTGAGCTGACTCCCACAGCCAAGGTGGCAGCCGGAACAACTCTTGTTTTCTTTCAAGGACTCTGGGAACTACTTGCATTGCCACCCAGACTTTGGGGCTGCGGGCTTTCCTGGCCACTCTCTCCTGAAAAGCACCTTTTTTTTCACTTTATCCCAGCACCGGCCTCCAATATGCCGAACATCCTGGCCTGGCTCCCACAGCCAAGGTGGCAGCCGGAACAACTCTTTTTTTCTTTCAAGGACTCTGGGAACTACTTGCATTGCCACCCAGACTTTGGGGCTGCGGGCTTTCCTGGCCACTCTATCCTCAAAAGCACCTTTTTTTTCACTTTATCCCAGCACCGGCCTCCAATATGCCGATCATGCTGAGCTGACTCCCACAGGCAAGGTGGCAGCCAGAACAACTCTTGTTTTCTTTCAAGGACTCTGGGAACTACTTGCATTGCCACCCAGACTTTGGGGCTGCGGGCTTTCCTGGCCACTCTCTCCTCAAAAGCACCTTTTTTTTCACTTTATCCCAGCACCGGCCTCCAATAAGCCGAACATCCTGGTCTGGCTCCCACAGCCAAGGTGGCAGCCAGAACAACTCTTGTTTTCTTTCAAGGACTCTGGGAACTACTTGCATTGCCACCCAGACTTTGGGGCTGCGGGCTTTCCTGGCCACTCTCTCCTCAAAAGCACCTTTTTTTTCACTTTATCCCAGCTCCGGCCTCCAATATGCCGATCATGCGGAGCTGACTCCCACAGCCAAGGTGGCAGCCAGAACAACTCTTGCTTTTTATGAACACCTCTGGGAACTACTTGCATTGCCACCCAGACTTTGGGGCTGCGGGCTTTCCTGGCCACTCTCTCCTCAAAAGCGCCTTTTTTTTCACTTTATCCCAGCACCGGCCTCCAATATGCCGATCATGCGGAGCTGACTCCCACAGGCAAGGTGGCAGCCAGAACAACTCTTGTTTTCTTTCAAGGACTCTGGGAACTACTTGCATTGCCACCCAGACTTTGGGGCTGCGGGCTTTCCTGGCCACTCTCTCCTCAAAAGCACCTTTTTTTTCACTTTATCCCAGCACTGGCCTCCAATATGCCGAACATCCTGGCCTGGCTCCCACAGCCAAGGTGGCAGCCGGAACAACTCTTTTTTTCTTTCAAGGACTCTGGGAACTACTTGCATTGCCACCCAGACTTTGGGGCTGCGGGCTTTCCTGGCCACTCTATCCTCAAAAGCACCTTTTTTTTCACTTTATCCAGCACCGGCCTCCAATATGCCGATCATGCTGAGCTGACTCCCACAGCCAAGGTGGCAGCCAGAACAACTCTTGTTTTCTTTCAAGGACTCTGGGAACTACTTGCATTGCCACCCAGACTTTGGGGCTGCGGGCTTTCCTGGCCACTCTCTCCTCAAAAGCACCTTTTTTTTCACTTTATCCCAGCACCGGCCTCCAATATGCCGAACATGCGGAGCTGACTCCCACAGCCAAGGTGGCAGCCAGAACAACTCTTGCTTTTTATGAACACCTCTGGGAACTACTTGCATTGCCACCCAGACTTTGGGGCTGCGGGCTTTCCTGGCCACTCTCTCCTCAAAAGAACTTTTTTTCACTTTATCCCAGCACCGGCCTCCAATATGCCGAACATCCTGGCCTGGCTCCCACAGCCAAGGTGGCAGCCAGAACAACTCTTGTTTTCTTTCAAGGACTCTGGGAAC
Organism: Numenius arquata; assembly: GCF_964106895.1. NCBI lineage: Eukaryota > Metazoa > Chordata > Aves > Charadriiformes > Scolopacidae > Numenius > Numenius arquata. The sequence goes on along the minus strand of NW_027414197.1, from coordinate 38,687 downwards.
TACTTGCATTGCCACCCAGACTTTGGGGCTGCGGGCTTTCCTGGCCACTCTCTCCTCAAAAGCACCTTTTTTCATATTTCCCAGCACCGGCATCCAATATGCCGAACATCCAGAGCTGACTCCCACAGCCAAGGTGGCAGCCGGAACAACTCTTGTTTTCTTTCAAGGACTCTGGGAACTACTTGCATTGCCACCCAGACTTTGGGGCTGCGGGCTTTCCTGGCCACTCTCTCCTCAAAAGCACCTTTTTTTTCACTTTATCCCAGCACCGGCCTCCAATATGCCGATCATGCTGAGCTGACTCCCACAGGCAAGGTGGCAGCCAGAACAACTCTTGTTTTCTTGCAAGGACTCTGGGAACTACTTGCATTGCCACCCAGACTTTGGGGCTGCGGGCTTTCCTGGCCACTCTCTCCTGAAAAGCACCTTTTTTTTCACTTTATCCCAGCACCGGCCTCCAATATGCCGAACATCCTGGCCTGGCTCCCACAGCCAAGGTGGCAGCCGGAACAACTCTTGTTTTCTTTCAAGGACTCTGGGAACTACTTGCATTGCCACCCAGACTTTGGGGCTGCGGGCTTTCCTGGCCACTCTCTCCTCAAAAGCACCTTTTTTTTCACTTTATCCCAGCACCGGCCTCCAATATGACGAACATCCTGGCCTGGCTCCCACAGCCAAGGTGGCAGCCGGAACAACTCTTGTTTTCTTTCAAGGACTCTGGGAACTACTTGCATTGCCACCCAGACTTTGGGGCTGCGGGCTTTCCTGGCCACTCTATCCTCAAAAGCACCTTTTTTTTCACTTTATCCCAGCACCGGCCTCCAATATGCCGAACATGCGGAGCTGACTCCCACAGCCAAGGTGGCAGCCAGAACAACTCTTGCTTTTTATGAACACCTCTGGGAACTACTTGCATTGCCACCCAGACTTTGGGGCTGCGGGCTTTCCTGGCCACTCTCTCCTCAAAAGAACTTTTTTTCACTTTATCCCAGCACCGGCCTCCAATATGCCGAACATCCTGGCCTGGCTCCCACAGCCAAGGTGGCAGCCAGAACAACTCTTGTTTTCTTTCAAGGACTCTGGGAACTACTTGCATTGCCACCCAGACTTTGGGGCTGCGGGCTTTCCTGGCCACTCTCTCCTCAAAAGCACCTTTTTTCATATTTCCCAGCACCGGCATCCAATATGCCGAACATCCAGAGCTGACTCCCACAGCCAAGGTGGCAGCCGGAACAACTCTTGTTTTCTTTCAAGGACTCTGGGAACTACTTGCATTGCCACCCAGACTTTGGGGCTGCGGGCTTTCCTGGCCACTCTCTCCTCAAAAGCACCTTTTTTTTCACTTTATCCCAGCACCGGCCTCCAATATGCCGATCATGCTGAGCTGACTCCCACAGGCAAGGTGGCAGCCAGAACAACTCTTGTTTTCTTGCAAGGACTCTGGGAACTACTTGCATTGCCACCCAGACTTTGGGGCTGCGGGCTTTCCTGGCCACTCTCTCCTCAAAAGCACCTTTTTTCATATTTCCCAGCACCGGCCTCCAATATGCCGATCATGCTGAGCTGACTCCCACAGCCAAGGTGGCAGCCGGAACAACTCTTGTTTTCTTTCAAGGACTCTGGGAACTACTTGCATTGCCACCCAGACTTTGGGGCTGCGGGCTTTCCTGGCCACTCTCTCCTGAAAAGCACCTTTTTTTTCACTTTATCCCAGCACCGGCCTCCAATATGCCGAACATCCTGGCCTGGCTCCCACAGCCAAGGTGGCAGCCGGAACAACTCTTGTTTTCTTTCAAGGACTCTGGGAACTACTTGCATTGCCACCCAGACTTTGGGGCTGCGGGCTTTCCTGGCCACTCTCTCCTCAAAAGCACCTTTTTTTTCACTTTATCCCAGCTCCGTCCTCCAATATGCCGAACATCCTGGCCTGGCTCCCACAGGCAAGGTGGCAGCCAGAACAACTCTTGCTTTTTATGAACACCTCTGGGAACTACTTGCATTGCCACCCAGACTTTGGGGCTGCGGGCTTTCCTGGCCACTCTCTCCTCAAAAGAACTTTTTTTCACTTTATCCCAGTACCGGCCTCCAATATGCCGAACATCCTGGCCTGGCTCCCACAGCCAAGGTGGCAGCCGGAACAACTCTTGTTTTCTTTCAAGGACTCTGGGAACTACTTGCATTACCACCCAGACTTTGGGGCTGCGGGCTTTCCTGGCCACTCTCTCCTCAAAAGCACCTTTTTTTTCACTTTATCCCAACACCGGCCTCCAATATGCCGAACATCCTGGCCTGGCTCCCACAGCCAAGGTGGCAGCCAGAACAACTCTTGTTTTCTTTCAAGGACTCTGGGAACTACTTGCATTGCCACCCAGACTTTGGGGCTGCGGGCTTTCCTGGCCACTCTCTCCTCAAAAGCACCTTTTTTTTCACTTTATCCCAGCACCGGCCTCCAATATGCCGAACATCCTGGCCTGGCTCCCACAGCCAAGGTGGCAGCCAGAACAACTCTTGTTTTCTTTCAAGGACTCTGGGAACTACTTGCATTGCCACCCAGACTTTGGGGCTGCGGGCTTTCCTGGCCACTCTCTCCTCAAAAGCACCTTTTTTCATATTTCCCAGCACCGGCCTCCAATATGCCGAACATGCGGAGCTGGCTCCCACAGCCAAGGTGGCAGCCAGAACAACTCTTGTTTTCTTTCAAGGACTCTAGGAACTACTTGCATTGCCACCCAGACTTTGGGGCTGCGGGCTTTCCTGGCCACTCTCTCCTCAAAAGCACCTTTTATTTCACTTTATCCCAGCACCGGCCTCCAATATGCCGAACATCCTGGCCTGGCTCCCACAGCCAAGGTGGCAGCCAGAACAACTCTTGTTTTCTTTCAAGGACTCTGGGAACTACTTGCATTGCCACCCAGACTTTGGGGCTGCGGGCTTTCCTGGCCACTCTCTCCTCAAAAGCACCTTTTTTTTCACTTTATCCCAGCACCGGCCTCCAATATGCCGAACATCCTGGCCTGGCTCCCACAGCCAAGGTGGCAGCCAGAACAACTCTTGTTTTCTTTCAAGGACTCTGGGAACTACTTGCATTGCCACCCAGACTTTGGGGCTGCGGGCTTTCCTGGCCACTCTCTCCTCAAAAGAACTTTTTTTCACTTTATCCCAGCACCGGCCTCCAATATGCCGAACATCCTGGCCTGGCTCCCACAGCCAAGGTGGCAGCCAGAACAACTCTTGTTTTCTTTCAAGGACTCTGGGAACTACTTGCATTGCCACCCAGACTTTGGGGCTGCGGGCTTTCCTGGCCACTCTCTCCTCAAAAGCACCTTTTTTTTCACTTTATCCCAGCACCGGCCTCCAATAAGCCGAACATCCTGGTCTGGCTCCCACAGCCAAGGTGGCAGCCGGAACAACTCTTGTTTTCTTTCAAGGACTCTGGGAACTACTTGCATTGCCACCCAGACTTTGGGGCTGCGGGCTTTCCTGGCCACTCTCTCCTAAAAAGCACCTTTTTTCATATTTCCCAGCACCGGCATCCAATATGCCGATCATGCTGAGCTGACTCCCACAGCCAAGGTGGCAGCCAGAACAACTCTTGTTTTCTTTCAAGGACTCTGGGAACTACTTGCATTGCCACCCAGACTTTGGGGCTGCGGGCTTTCCTGGCCACTCTCTTCTCAAAAGCACCTTTTTTTTCACTTTATCCCAGCACCGGCCTCCAATATGCCGAACATCCTGGCCTGGCTCCCACAGCCAAGGTGGCAGCCAGAACAACTCTTGTTTTCTTTCAAGGACTCTGGGAACTACTTGCATTGCCACCCAGACTTTGGGGCTGCGGGCTTTCCTGGCCACTCTCTCCTCAAAAGCACCTTTTTTTTCACTTTATCCCAGCACCGGCCTCCAATATGCCGAACATCCTGGCCTGGCTCCCACAGCCAAGGTGGCAGCCAGAACAACTCTTGTTTTCTTTCAAGGACTCTGGGAACTACTTGCATTGCCACCCAGACTTTGGGGCTGCGGGCTTTCCTGGCCACTCTCTCCTCAAAAGCACCTTTTTTTTCACTTTATCCCAGCTCCGGCCTCCAATATGCCGAACATGCGGAGCTGACTCCCACAGCCAAGGTGGCAGCCAGAACAACTCTTGCTTTTTATGAACGCCTCTGGGAACTACTTGCATTGCCACCCAGACTTTGGGGCTGCGGGCTTTCCTGGCCACTCTCTCCTCAAAAGCACCTTTTTTTTCACTTTATCCCAGCACTGGCCTCCAATATGCCGAACATCCTGGCCTGGCTCCCACAGCCAAGGTGGCAGCCGGAACAACTCTTTTTTTCTTTCAAGGACTCTGGGAACTACTTGCATTGCCACCCAGACTTTGGGGCTGCGGGCTTTCCTGGCCACTCTCTCCTCAAAAGCACCTTTTTTTTCACTTTATCCCAGCACTGGCCTCCAATATGCCGAACATCCTGGCCTGGCTCCCACAGCCAAGGTGGCAGCCGGAACAACTCTTTTTTTCTTTCAAGGACTCTGGGAACTACTTGCATTGCCACCCAGACTTTGGGGCTGCGGGCTTTCCTGGCCACTCTATCCTCAAAAGCACCTTTTTTTTCACTTTATCCCAGCACCGGCCTCCAATATGCCGATCATGCTGAGCTGACTCCCACAGCCAAGGTGGCAGCCAGAACAACTCTTGTTTTCTTTCAAGGACTCTGGGAACTACTTGCATTGCCACCCAGACTTTGGGGCTGCGGGCTTTCCTGGCCACTCTCTCCTCAAAAGCACCTTTTTTTTCACTTTATCCCAGCACCGGCCTCCAATATGCCGAACATCCTGGCCTGGCTCCCACAGCCAAGGTGGCAGCCGGAACAACTCTTGTTTTCTTTCAAGGACTCTGGGAACTACTTGCATTGCCACCCAGACTTTGGGGCTGCGGGCTTTCCTGGCCACTCTATCCTCAAAAGCACCTTTTTTTTCACTTTATCCCAGCACCGGCCTCCAATATGCCGAACATGCGGAGCTGACTCCCACAGCCAAGGTGGCAGCCAGAACAACTCTTGCTTTTTATGAACACCTCTGGGAACTACTTGCATTGCCACCCAGACTTTGGGGCTGCGGGCTTTCCTGGCCACTCTCTCCTCAAAAGCACCTTTTATTTCACTTTATCCCAGCACCGGCCTCCAATATGCCGAACATCCTGGCCTGGCTCCCACAGGCAAGGTGGCAGCCAGAACAACTCTTGTTTTCTTTCAAGGACTCTGGGAACTACTTGCATTGCCACCCAGACTTTGGGGCTGCGGGCTTTCCTGGCCACTCTCTCCTCAAAAGCACCTTTTTTCATATTTCCCAGCACCGGCATCCAATATGCCGAACATCCTGGCCTGGCTCCCACAGCCAAGGTGGCAGCCAGAACAACTCTTGTTTTCTTTCAAGGACTCTGGGAACTACTTGCATTGCCACCCAGACTTTGGGGCTGCGGGCTTTCCTGGCCACTCTATCCTCAAAAGCACCTTTTTTTTCACTTTATCCCAGCACCGGCCTCCAATATGCCGAACATCCTGGCCTGGCTCCCACAGCCAAGGTGGCAGCCGGAACAACTCTTGTTTTCTTTCAAGGACTCTGGGAACTACTTGCATTGCCACCCAGACTTTGGGGCTGCGGGCTTTCCTGGCCACTCTATCCTCAAAAGCACCTTTTTTTTCACTTTATCCCAGCACCGGCCTCCAATATGCCGAACATGCGGAGCTGGCTCCCACAGCCAAGGTGGCAGCCAGAACAACTCTTGTTTTCTTTCAAGGACTCTAGGAACTACTTGCATTGCCACCCAGACTTTGGGGCTGCGGGCTTTCCTGGCCACTCTCTTCTCAAAAGCACCTTTTTTTTCACTTTATCCCAGCACCGGCCTCCAATATGCCGAACATCCTGGCCTGGCTCCCACAGCCAAGGTGGCAGCCAGAACAACTCTTGTTTTCTTTCAAGGACTCTGGGAACTACTTGCATTGCCACCCAGACTTTGGGGCTGCGGGCTTTCCTGGCCACTCTCTCCTCAAAAGCACCTTTTTTTTCACTTTATCCCAGCACCGGCCTCCAATATGCCGAACATCCTGGCCTGGCTCCCACAGCCAAGGTGGCAGCCAGAACAACTCTTGTTTTCTTTCAAGGACTCTGGGAACTACTTGCATTGCCACCCAGACTTTGGGGCTGCGGGCTTTCCTGGCCACTCTCTCCTAAAAAGCACCTTTTTTCATATTTCCCAGCACCGGCATCCAATATGCCGATCATGCTGAGCTGACTCCCACAGCCAAGGTGGCAGCCAGAACAACTCTTGTTTTCTTTCAAGGACTCTGGGAACTACTTGCATTGCCACCCAGACTTTGGGGCTGCGGGCTTTCCTGGCCACTCTCTCCTCAAAAGCACCTTTTTTTTCACTTTATCCCAGCTCCGGCCTCCAATATGCCGAACATCCTGGCCTGGCTCTCACAGGCAAGGTGGCAGCCAGAACAACTCTTGTTTTCTTTCAAGGACTCTGGGAACTACTTGCATTGCCACCCAGACTTTGGGGCTGCGGGCTTTCCTGGCCACTCTCTCCTCAAAAGCACGTTTTTTTTCACTTTATCCCAGCACCGGCCTCCAATATGCCGAACATCCTGGCCTGGCTCCCACAGCCAAGGTGGCAGCCAGAACAACTCTTGTTTTCTTTCAAGGACTCTGGGAACTACTTGCATTGCCACCCAGACTTTGGGGCTGCGGGCTTTCCTGGCCACTCTCTCCTCAAAAGCGCCTTTTTTTCACTTTATCCCAGCTCCGGCCTCCAATATGCCGAACATCCTGGTCTGGCTCCCACAGCCAAGGTGGCAGCCAGAACAACTCTTGTTTTCTTTCAAGGACTCTGGGAACTACTTGCATTGCCACCCAGACTTTGGGGCTGCGGGCTTTCCTGGCCACTCTCTCCTCAAAAGCACCTTTTTTTTCACTTTATCCCAGCTCCGGCCTCCAATATGCCGATCATGCGGAGCTGACTCCCACAGCCAAGGTGGCAGCCAGAACAACTCTTGCTTTTATGAACACCTCTGGGAACTACTTGCATTGCCACCCAGACTTTGGGGCTGCGGGCTTTCCTGGCCACTCTCTCCTCAAAAGAACTTTTTTTCACTTTATCCCAGCACCGGCCTCCAATATGCCGAACATCCTGGCCTGGCTCCCACAGCCAAGGTGGCAGCCAGAACAACTCTTGTTTTCTTTCAAGGACTCTGGGAACTACTTGCATTGCCACCCAGACTTTGGGGCTGCGGGCTTTCCTGGCCACTCTCTCCTCAAAAGCACCTTTTTTTTCACTTTATCCCAGCACCGGCCTCCAATATGCCGAACATCCTGGCCTGGCTCCCACAGCCAAGGTGGCAGCCGGAACAACTCTTGTTTTCTTTCAAGGACTCTGGGAACTACTTGCATTGCCACCCAGACTTTGGGGCTGCGGGCTTTCCTGGCCACTCTATCCTCAAAAGCACCTTTTTTTTCACTTTATCCCAGCACCGGCCTCCAATATGCCGAACATGCGGAGCTGACTCCCACAGCCAAGGTGGCAGCCAGAACAACTCTTGCTTTTTATGAACACCTCTGGGAACTACTTGCATTGCCACCCAGACTTTGGGGCTGCGGGCTTTCCTGGCCACTCTCTCCTCAAAAGCACCTTTTATTTCACTTTATCCCAGCACCGGCCTCCAATATGCCGAACATCCTGGCCTGGCTCCCACAGGCAAGGTGGCAGCCAGAACAACTCTTGTTTTCTTTCAAGGACTCTGGGAACTACTTGCATTGCCACCCAGACTTTGGGGCTGCGGGCTTTCCTGGCCACTCTCTCCTCAAAAGCACCTTTTTTCATATTTCCCAGCACCGGCATCCAATATGCCGAACATCCTGGCCTGGCTCCCACAGCCAAGGTGGCAGCCAGAACAACTCTTGTTTTCTTTCAAGGACTCTGGGAACTACTTGCATTGCCACCCAGACTTTGGGGCTGCGGGCTTTCCTGGCCACTCTATCCTCAAAAGCACCTTTTTTTTCACTTTATCCCAGCACCGGCCTCCAATATGCCGAACATCCTGGCCTGGCTCCCACAGCCAAGGTGGCAGCCGGAACAACTCTTGTTTTCTTTCAAGGACTCTGGGAACTACTTGCATTGCCACCCAGACTTTGGGGCTGCGGGCTTTCCTGGCCACTCTATCCTCAAAAGCACCTTTTTTTTCACTTTATCCCAGCACCGGCCTCCAATATGCCGAACATGCGGAGCTGGCTCCCACAGCCAAGGTGGCAGCCAGAACAACTCTTGTTTTCTTTCAAGGACTCTAGGAACTACTTGCATTGCCACCCAGACTTTGGGGCTGCGGGCTTTCCTGGCCACTCTCTTCTCAAAAGCACCTTTTTTTTCACTTTATCCCAGCACCGGCCTCCAATATGCCGAACATCCTGGCCTGGCTCCCACAGCCAAGGTGGCAGCCAGAACAACTCTTGTTTTCTTTCAAGGACTCTGGGAACTACTTGCATTGCCACCCAGACTTTGGGGCTGCGGGCTTTCCTGGCCACTCTCTCCTCAAAAGCACCTTTTTTTTCACTTTATCCCAGCACCGGCCTCCAATATGCCGAACATCCTGGCCTGGCTCCCACAGCCAAGGTGGCAGCCAGAACAACTCTTGTTTTCTTTCAAGGACTCTGGGAACTACTTGCATTGCCACCCAGACTTTGGGGCTGCGGGCTTTCCTGGCCACTCTCTCCTAAAAAGCACCTTTTTTCATATTTCCCAGCACCGGCATCCAATATGCCGATCATGCTGAGCTGACTCCCACAGCCAAGGTGGCAGCCAGAACAACTCTTGTTTTCTTTCAAGGACTCTGGGAACTACTTGCATTGCCACCCAGACTTTGGGGCTGCGGGCTTTCCTGGCCACTCTCTCCTCAAAAGCACCTTTTTTTTCACTTTATCCCAGCTCCGGCCTCCAATATGCCGAACATCCTGGCCTGGCTCTCACAGGCAAGGTGGCAGCCAGAACAACTCTTGTTTTCTTTCAAGGACTCTGGGAACTACTTGCATTGCCACCCAGACTTTGGGGCTGCGGGCTTTCCTGGCCACTCTCTCCTCAAAAGCACGTTTTTTTTCACTTTATCCCAGCACCGGCCTCCAATATGCCGAACATCCTGGCCTGGCTCCCACAGCCAAGGTGGCAGCCAGAACAACTCTTGTTTTCTTTCAAGGACTCTGGGAACTACTTGCATTGCCACCCAGACTTTGGGGCTGCGGGCTTTCCTGGCCACTCTCTCCTCAAAAGCGCCTTTTTTTTCACTTTATCCCAGCTCCGGCCTCCAATATGCCGAACATCCTGGTCTGGCTCCCACAGCCAAGGTGGCAGCCAGAACAACTCTTGTTTTCTTTCAAGGACTCTGGGAACTACTTGCATTGCCACCCAGACTTTGGGGCTGCGGGCTTTCCTGGCCACTCTCTCCTCAAAAGCACCTTTTTTTTCACTTTATCCCAGCTCCGGCCTCCAATATGCCGATCATGCGGAGCTGACTCCCACAGCCAAGGTGGCAGCCAGAACAACTCTTGCTTTTTATGAACACCTCTGGGAACTACTTGCATTGCCACCCAGACTTTGGGGCTGCGGGCTTTCCTGGCCACTCTCTCCTCAAAAGAACTTTTTTTCACTTTATCCCAGCACCGGCCTCCAATATGCCGAACATCCTGGCCTGGCTCCCACAGCCAAGGTGGCAGCCAGAACAACTCTTGTTTTCTTTCAAGGACTCTGGGAACTACTTGCATTGCCACCCAGACTTTGGGGCTGCGGGCTTTCCTGGCCACTCTCTCCTCAAAAGCGCCTTTTTTTTCACTTTATCCCAGCTCCGGCCTCCAATAAGCCGAACATCCTGGTCTGGCTCCCACAGCCAAGGTGGCAGCCAGAACAACTCTTGTTTTCTTTCAAGGACTCTGGGAACTACTTGCATTGCCACCCAGACTTTGGGGCTGCGGGCTTTCCTGGCCACTCTCTCCTCAAAAGCACCTTTTTTTTCACTTTATCCCAGCTCCGGCCTCCAATATGCCGATCATGCGGAGCTGACTCCCACAGCCAAGGTGGCAGCCAGAACAACTCTTGCTTTTTATGAACACCTCTGGGAACTACTTGCATTGCCACCCAGACTTTGGGGCTGCGGGCTTTCCTGGCCACTCTCTCCTCAAAAGCGCCTTTTTTTTCACTTTATCCCAGCACCGGCCTCCAATATGCCGATCATGCGGAGCTGACTCCCACAGGCAAGGTGGCAGCCAGAACAACTCTTGTTTTCTTTCAAGGACTCTGGGAACTACTTGCATTGCCACCCAGACTTTGGGGCTGCGGGCTTTCCTGGCCACTCTCTCCTCAAAAGCACCTTTTTTTTCACTTTATCCCAGCACTGGCCTCCAATATGCCGAACATCCTGGCCTGGCTCCCACAGCCAAGGTGGCAGCCGGAACAACTCTTTTTTTCTTTCAAGGACTCTGGGAACTACTTGCATTGCCACCCAGACTTTGGGGCTGCGGGCTTTCCTGGCCACTCTATCCTCAAAAGCACCTTTTTTTTCACTTTATCCCAGCACCGGCCTCCAATATGCCGATCATGCTGAGCTGACTCCCACAGCCAAGGTGGCAGCCAGAACAACTCTTGTTTTCTTTCAAGGACTCTGGGAACTACTTGCATTGCCACCCAGACTTTGGGGCTGCGGGCTTTCCTGGCCACTCTCTCCTCAAAAGCACCTTTTTTTTCACTTTATCCCAGCACCGGCCTCCAATATGCCGAACATCCTGGCCTGGCTCCCACAGCCAAGGTGGCAGCCGGAACAACTCTTGTTTTCTTTCAAGGACTCTGGGAACTACTTGCATTGCCACCCAGACTTTGGGGCTGCGGGCTTTCCTGGCCACTCTATCCTCAAAAGCACCTTTTTTTTCACTTTATCCCAGCACCGGCCTCCAATATGCCGAACATGCGGAGCTGACTCCCACAGCCAAGGTGGCAGCCAGAACAACTCTTGCTTTTTATGAACACCTCTGGGAACTACTTGCATTGCCACCCAGACTTTGGGGCTGCGGGCTTTCCTGGCCACTCTCTCCTCAAAAGAACTTTTTTTCACTTTATCCCAGCACCGGCCTCCAATATGCCGACCATCCTGGCCTGGCTCCCACAGCCAAGGTGGCAGCCAGAACAACTCTTGTTTTCTTTCAAGGACTCTGGGAACTACTTGCATTGCCACCCAGACTTTGGGGCTGCGGGCTTTCCTGGCCACTCTCTCCTCAAAAGCACCTTTTTTTTCACTTTATCCCAGCTCCGGCCTCCAATATGCCGATCATGCGGAGCTGACTCCCACAGCCAAGGTGGCAGCCGGAACAACTCTTGTTTTCTTTCAAGGACTCTGGGAACTACTTGCATTGCCACCCAGACTTTGGGGCTGCGGGCTTTCCTGGCCACTCTCTCCTCAAAAGCACCTTTTTTTTCACTTTATCCCAGCACCGGCCTCCAATATGCCGATCATGCTGAGCTGACTCCCACAGGCAAGGTGGCAGCCAGAACAACTCTTGTTTTCTTGCAAGGACTCTGGGAACTACTTGCATTGCCACCCAGACTTTGGGGCTGCGGGCTTTCCTGGCCACTCTCTCCTCAAAAGCACCTTTTTTCATATTTCCCAGCTCCGGCCTCCAATATGCCGATCATGCTGAGCTGACTCCCACAGGCAAGGTGGCAGCCAGAACAACTCTTTTTTTCTTTCAAGGACTCTGGGAACTACTTGCATTGCCACCCAGACTTTGGGGCTGCGGGCTTTCCTGGCCACTCTCTCCTCAAAAGCACCTTTTTTTTCACTTTATCCCAGCACCGGCCTCCAATATGCCGAACATCCTGGCCTGGCTCCCACAGCCAAGGTGGCAGCCGGAACAACTCTTGTTTTCTTTCAAGGACTCTGGGAACTACTTGCATTGCCACCCAGACTTTGGGGCTGCGGGCTTTCCTGGCCACTCTCTCCTCAAAAGCACCTTTTTTTTCACTTTATCCCAGCACCGGCCTCCAATATGCCGAACATCCTGGCCTGGCTCCCACAGCCAAGGTGGCAGCCGGAACAACTCTTGTTTTCTTTCAAGGACTCTGGGAACTACTTGCATTGCCACCCAGACTTTGGGGCTGCGGGCTTTCCTGGCCACTCTCTCCTCAAAAGCACCTTTTTTTTCACTTTATCCCAGCTCCGGCCTCCAATATGCCGAACATCCTGGCCTGGCTCCCACAGGCAAGGTGGCAGCCAGAACAACTCTTGCTTTTTATGAACACCTCTGGGAACTACTTGCATTGCCACCCAGACTTTGGGGCTGCGGGCTTTCCTGGCCACTCTCTCCTCAAAAGAACTTTTTTTCACTTTATCCCAGTACCGGCCTCCAATATGCCGAACATCCTGGCCTGGCTCCCACAGCCAAGGTGGCAGCCGGAACAACTCTTGTTTTCTTTCAAGGACTCTGGGAACTACTTGCATTACCACCCAGACTTTGGGGCTGCGGGCTTTCCTGGCCACTCTCTCCTCAAAAGCACCTTTTTTTTCACTTTATCCCAACACCGGCCTCCAATATGCCGAACATCCTGGCCTGGCTCCCACAGCCAAGGTGGCAGCCAGAACAACTCTTGTTTTCTTTCAAGGACTCTGGGAACTACTTGCATTGCCACCCAGACTTTGGGGCTGCGGGCTTTCCTGGCCACTCTCTCCTCAAAAGCACCTTTTTTTTCACTTTATCCCAGCACCGGCCTCCAATATGCCGAACATCCTGGCCTGGCTCCCACAGCCAAGGTGGCAGCCAGAACAACTCTTGTTTTCTTTCAAGGACTCTGGGAACTACTTGCATTGCCACCCAGACTTTGGGGCTGCGGGCTTTCCTGGCCACTCTCTCCTCAAAAGCACCTTTTTTCATATTTCCCAGCACCGGCCTCCAATATGCCGAACATGCGGAGCTGGCTCCCACAGCCAAGGTGGCAGCCAGAACAACTCTTGTTTTCTTTCAAGGACTCTAGGAACTACTTGCATTGCCACCCAGACTTTGGGGCTGCGGGCTTTCCTGGCCACTCTCTCCTCAAAAGCACCTTTTATTTCACTTTATCCCAACACCGGCCTCCAATATGCCGAACATCCTGGCCTGGCTCCCACAGCCAAGGTGGCAGCCAGAACAACTCTTGTTTTCTTTCAAGGACTCTGGGAACTACTTGCATTGCCACCCAGACTTTGGGGCTGCGGGCTTTCCTGGCCACTCTCTCCTCAAAAGCACCTTTTTTTTCACTTTATCCCAGCACCGGCCTCCAATATGCCGAACATCCTGGCCTGGCTCCCACAGCCAAGGTGGCAGCCAGAACAACTCTTGTTTTCTTTCAAGGACTCTGGGAACTACTTGCATTGCCACCCAGACTTTGGGGCTGCGGGCTTTCCTGGCCACTCTCTCCTAAAAAGCACCTTTTTTCATATTTCCCAGCACCGGCCTCCAATATGCCGAACATGCGGAGCTGGCTCCCACAGGCAAGGTGGCAGCCAGAACAACTCTTGTTTTCTTTCAAGGACTCTGGGAACTACTTGCATTGCCACCCAGACTTTGGGGCTGCGGGCTTTCCTGGCCACTCTCTCCTCAAAAGCACCTTTTTTTTCACTTTATCCCAGCACCGGCCTCCAATAAGCCGAACATCCTGGTCTGGCTCCCACAGCCAAGGTGGCAGCCGGAACAACTCTTGTTTTCTTTCAAGGACTCTGGGAACTACTTGCATTGCCACCCAGACTTTGGGGCTGCGGGCTTTCCTGGCCACTCTATCCTCAAAAGCACCTTTTTTTTCACTTTATCCCAGCACCGGCATCCAATATGCCGATCATGCTGAGCTGACTCCCACAGCCAAGGTGGCAGCCAGAACAACTCTTGTTTTCTTTCAAGGACTCTGGGAACTACTTGCATTGCCACCCAGACTTTGGGGCTGCGGGCTTTCCTGGCCACTCTCTTCTCAAAAGCACCTTTTTTTTCACTTTATCCCAGCACCGGCCTCCAATATGCCGAACATCCTGGCCTGGCTCCCACAGCCAAGGTGGCAGCCAGAACAACTCTTGTTTTCTTTCAAGGACTCTGGGAACTACTTGCATTGCCACCCAGACTTTGGGGCTGCGGGCTTTCCTGGCCACTCTCTCCTCAAAAGCACCTTTTTTTTCACTTTATCCCAGCACCGGCCTCCAATATGCCGAACATCCTGGCCTGGCTCCCACAGCCAAGGTGGCAGCCAGAACAACTCTTGTTTTCTTTCAAGGACTCTGGGAACTACTTGCATTGCCACCCAGACTTTGGGGCTGCGGGCTTTCCTGGCCACTCTCTCCTCAAAAGCACCTTTTTTTTCACTTTATCCCAGCTCCGGCCTCCAATATGCCGAACATGCGGAGCTGACTCCCACAGCCAAGGTGGCAGCCAGAACAACTCTTGCTTTTTATGAACGCCTCTGGGAACTACTTGCATTGCCACCCAGACTTTGGGGCTGCGGGCTTTCCTGGCCACTCTATCCTCAAAAGCACCTTTTTTTCACTTTATCCCAGCACCGGCCTCCAATATGCCGAACATCCTGGCCTGGCTCCCACAGCCAAGGTGGCAGCCAGAACAACTCTTGTTTTCTTTCAAGGACTCTGGGAACTACTTGCATTGCCACCCAGACTTTGGGGCTGCGGGCTTTCCTGGCCACTCTCTCCTGAAAAAGCACCTTTTTTTTCACTTTATCCCAGCACCGGCCTCCAATATGCCGAACATCCTGGCCTGGCTCCCACAGCCAAGGTGGCAGCCAGAACAACTCTTGTTTTCTTTCAAGGACTCTAGGAAATACTTGCATTGCCACCCAGACTTTGGGGCTGCGGGCTTTCCTGGCCACTCTCTCCTCAAAAGCACCTTTTTTTTCACTTTATCCCAGCACCGGCCTCCAATATGCCGAACATCCTGGCCTGGCTCCCACAGCCAAGGTGGCAGCCAGAACAACTCTTGTTTTCTTTCAAGGACTCTGGGAACTACTTGCATTGCCACCCAGACTTTGGGGCTGCGGGCTTTCCTGGCCACTCTCTCCTCAAAAGCACCTTTTTTTTCACTTTATCCCAGCACCGGCCTCCAATATGCCGAACATCCTGGCCTGGCTCCCACAGCCAAGGTGGCAGCCGGAACAACTCTTGTTTTCTTTCAAGGACTCTGGGAACTACTTGCATTGCCACCCAGACTTTGGGGCTGCGGGCTTTCCTGGCCACTCTATCCTCAAAAGCACCTTTTTTTTCACTTTATCCCAGCACCGGCCTCCAATATGCCGAACATCCTGGCCTGGCTCCCACAGCCAAGGTGGCAGCCAGAACAACTCTTGTTTTCTTTCAAGGACTCTGGGAACTACTTGCATTGCCACCCAGACTTTGGGGCTGCGGGCTTTCCTGGCCACTCTCTCCTCAAAAGCACCTTTTTTCATATTTCCCAGCACCGGCCTCCAATATGCCGATCATGCTGAGCTGACTCCCACAGGCAAGGTGGCAGCCAGAACAACTCTTGTTTTCTTTCAAGGACTCTGGGAACTACTTGCATTGCCACCCAGACTTTGGGGCTGCGGGCTTTCCTGGCCACTCTCTCCTCAAAAGCACCTTTTTTCATGTTTCCCAGCAACGGCCTCCAATATGCCGATCATGCGGAGCTGACTCCCACAGGCAAGGTGGCAGCCGGAACAACTCTTTTTTTCTTTCAAGGACTCTGGGAACTACTTGCATTGCCACCCAGACTTTGGGGCTGCGGGCTTTCCTGGCCACTCTCTCCTCAAAAGCACCTTTTTTTTCACTTTATCCCAGCACCGGCCTCCAATATGCCGACCATCCTGGCCTGGCTCCCACAGCCAAGGTGGCAGCCGGAACAACTCTTGTTTTCTTTCAAGGACTCTGGGAACTACTTGCATTGCCACCCAGACTTTGGGGCTGCGGGCTTTCCTGGCCACTCTATCCTCAAAAGCACCTTTTTTTTCACTTTATCCCAGCACCGGCCTCCAATATGCCGAACATCCTGGCCTGACTCCCACAGGCAAGGTGGCAGCCAGAACAACTCTTGTTTTCTTTCAAGGACTCTGGGAACTACTTGCATTGCCACCCAGACTTTGGGGCTGCGGGCTTTCCTGGCCACTCTCTCCTCAAAAGCACCTTTTTTTTCACTTTATCCCAGCTCCGGCCTCCAATAAGCCGAACATCCTGGTCTGGCTCCCACAGGCAAGGTGGCAGCCAGAACAACTCTTGTTTTCTTTCAAGGACTCTGGGAACTACTTGCATTGCCACCCAGACTTTGGGGCTGCGGGCTTTCCTGGCCACTCTCTCCTCAAAAGCACCTTTTTTTTCACTTTATCCCAGCACCGGCCTCATATATGCCGAACATGCGGAGCTGACTCCCACAGCCAAGGTGGCAGCCAGAACAACTCTTGCTTTTTATGAACACCTCTGGGAACTACTTGCATTGCCACCCAGACTTTGGGGCTGCGGGCTTTCCTGGCCACTCTATCCTCAAAAGAACTTTTTTTCACTTTATCCCAGCACCGGCCTCCAATATGCCGAACATCCTGGCCTGGCTCCCACAGCCAAGGTGGCAGCCAGAACAACTCTTGTTTTCTTTCAAGGACTCTGGGAACTACTTGCATTGCCACCCAGACTTTGGGGCTGCGGGCTTTCCTGGCCACTCTCTCCTCAAAAGCACCTTTTTTTTCATATTTCCCAGCACCGGCCTCCAATATGCCGAACATCCTGGCCTGGCTCCCACAGCCAAGGTGGCAGCCAGAACAACTCTTGTTTTCTTTCAAGGACTCTGGGAACTACTTGCATTACCACCCAGACTTTGGGGCTGCGGGCTTTCCTGGCCACTCTCTCCTCAAAAGCGCCTTTTTTTTCACTTTATCCCAACACCGGCCTCCAATATGCCGAACATCCTGGCCTGGCTCCCACAGCCAAGGTGGCAGCCAGAACAACTCTTGTTTTCTTTCAAGGACTCTGGGAACTACTTGCATTGCCACCCAGACTTTGGGGCTGCGGGCTTTCCTGGCCACTCTCTCCTCAAAAGCACCTTTTTTTTCACTTTATCCCAGCACCGGCCTCCAATATGCCGAACATCCTGGCCTGGCTCCCACAGCCAAGGTGGCAGCCAGAACAACTCTTGTTTTCTTTCAAGGACTCTGGGAACTACTTGCATTGCCACCCAGACTTTGGGGCTGCGGGCTTTCCTGGCCACTCTATCCTCAAAAGCACCTTTTTTCATATTTCCCAGCACCGGCCTCCAATATGCCGAACATGCGGAGCTGGCTCCCACAGGCAAGGTGGCAGCCAGAACAACTCTTGTTTTCTTTCAAGGACTCTGGGAACTACTTGCATTGCCACCCAGACTTTGGGGCTGCGGGCTTTCCTGGCCACTCTCTCCTCAAAAGCACCTTTTTTTTCACTTTATCCCAGCTCCGGCCTCCAATATGCCGATCATGCGGAGCTGACTCCCACAGCCAAGGTGGCAGCCAGAACAACTCTTGCTTTTTATGAACACCTCTGGGAACTACTTGCATTGCCACCCAGACTTTGGGGCTGCGGGCTTTCCTGGCCACTCTCTCCTCAAAAGCGCCTTTTTTTTCACTTTATCCCAGCACCGGCCTCCAATATGCCGATCATGCGGAGCTGACTCCCACAGGCAAGGTGGCAGCCAGAACAACTCTTGTTTTCTTTCAAGGACTCTGGGAACTACTTGCATTGCCACCCAGACTTTGGGGCTGCGGGCTTTCCTGGCCACTCTCTCCTCAAAAGCACCTTTTTTTTCACTTTATCCCAGCACTGGCCTCCAATATGCCGAACATCCTGGCCTGGCTCCCACAGCCAAGGTGGCAGCCGGAACAACTCTTTTTTTCTTTCAAGGACTCTGGGAACTACTTGCATTGCCACCCAGACTTTGGGGCTGCGGGCTTTCCTGGCCACTCTATCCTCAAAAGCACCTTTTTTTTCACTTTATCCCAGCACCGGCCTCCAATATGCCGATCATGCTGAGCTGACTCCCACAGCCAAGGTGGCAGCCAGAACAACTCTTGTTTTCTTTCAAGGACTCTGGGAACTACTTGCATTGCCACCCAGACTTTGGGGCTGCGGGCTTTCCTGGCCACTCTCTCCTCAAAAGCACCTTTTTTTTCACTTTATCCCAGCACCGGCCTCCAATATGCCGAACATCCTGGCCTGGCTCCCACAGCCAAGGTGGCAGCCGGAACAACTCTTGTTTTCTTTCAAGGACTCTGGGAACTACTTGCATTGCCACCCAGACTTTGGGGCTGCGGGCTTTCCTGGCCACTCTATCCTCAAAAGCACCTTTTTTTTCACTTTATCCCAGCACCGGCCTCCAATATGCCGAACATGCGGAGCTGACTCCCACAGCCAAGGTGGCAGCCAGAACAACTCTTGCTTTTTATGAACACCTCTGGGAACTACTTGCATTGCCACCCAGACTTTGGGGCTGCGGGCTTTCCTGGCCACTCTCTCCTCAAAAGAACTTTTTTTCACTTTATCCCAGCACCGGCCTCCAATATGCCGACCATCCTGGCCTGGCTCCCACAGCCAAGGTGGCAGCCAGAACAACTCTTGTTTTCTTTCAAGGACTCTGGGAACTACTTGCATTGCCACCCAGACTTTGGGGCTGCGGGCTTTCCTGGCCACTCTCTCCTCAAAAGCACCTTTTTTTTCACTTTATCCCAGCTCCGGCCTCCAATATGCCGATCATGCGGAGCTGACTCCCACAGCCAAGGTGGCAGCCGGAACAACTCTTGTTTTCTTTCAAGGACTCTGGGAACTACTTGCATTGCCACCCAGACTTTGGGGCTGCGGGCTTTCCTGGCCACTCTCTCCTCAAAAGCACCTTTTTTTTCACTTTATCCCAGCACCGGCCTCCAATATGCCGATCATGCTGAGCTGACTCCCACAGGCAAGGTGGCAGCCAGAACAACTCTTGTTTTCTTGCAAGGACTCTGGGAACTACTTGCATTGCCACCCAGACTTTGGGGCTGCGGGCTTTCCTGGCCACTCTCTCCTCAAAAGCACCTTTTTTCATATTTCCCAGCTCCGGCCTCCAATATGCCGATCATGCTGAGCTGACTCCCACAGGCAAGGTGGCAGCCAGAACAACTCTTTTTTTCTTTCAAGGACTCTGGGAACTACTTGCATTGCCACCCAGACTTTGGGGCTGCGGGCTTTCCTGGCCACTCTCTCCTCAAAAGCACCTTTTTTTTCACTTTATCCCAGCACCGGCCTCCAATATGCCGAACATCCTGGCCTGGCTCCCACAGCCAAGGTGGCAGCCGGAACAACTCTTGTTTTCTTTCAAGGACTCTGGGAACTACTTGCATTGCCACCCAGACTTTGGGGCTGCGGGCTTTCCTGGCCACTCTCTCCTCAAAAGCACCTTTTTTTTCACTTTATCCCAGCACCGGCCTCCAATATGCCGAACATCCTGGCCTGGCTCCCACAGCCAAGGTGGCAGCCGGAACAACTCTTGTTTTCTTTCAAGGACTCTGGGAACTACTTGCATTGCCACCCAGACTTTGGGGCTGCGGGCTTTCCTGGCCACTCTCTCCTCAAAAGCACCTTTTTTTTCACTTTATCCCAGCTCCGGCCTCCAATATGCCGAACATCCTGGCCTGGCTCCCACAGGCAAGGTGGCAGCCAGAACAACTCTTGCTTTTTATGAACACCTCTGGGAACTACTTGCATTGCCACCCAGACTTTGGGGCTGCGGGCTTTCCTGGCCACTCTCTCCTCAAAAGAACTTTTTTTCACTTTATCCCAGTACCGGCCTCCAATATGCCGAACATCCTGGCCTGGCTCCCACAGCCAAGGTGGCAGCCGGAACAACTCTTGTTTTCTTTCAAGGACTCTGGGAACTACTTGCATTACCACCCAGACTTTGGGGCTGCGGGCTTTCCTGGCCACTCTCTCCTCAAAAGCACCTTTTTTTTCACTTTATCCCAACACCGGCCTCCAATATGCCGAACATCCTGGCCTGGCTCCCACAGCCAAGGTGGCAGCCAGAACAACTCTTGTTTTCTTTCAAGGACTCTGGGAACTACTTGCATTGCCACCCAGACTTTGGGGCTGCGGGCTTTCCTGGCCACTCTATCCTCAAAAGCACCTTTTTTTTCACTTTATCCCAGCACCGGCCTCCAATATGCCGAACATGCGGAGCTGACTCCCACAGCCAAGGTGGCAGCCAGAACAACTCTTGCTTTTTATGAACACCTCTGGGAACTACTTGCATTGCCACCCAGACTTTGGGGCTGCGGGCTTTCCTGGCCACTCTCTCCTCAAAAGAACTTTTTTTCACTTTATCCCAGCACCGGCCTCCAATATGCCGACCATCCTGGCCTGGCTCCCACAGCCAAGGTGGCAGCCAGAACAACTCTTGTTTTCTTTCAAGGACTCTGGGAACTACTTGCATTGCCACCCAGACTTTGGGGCTGCGGGCTTTCCTGGCCACTCTCTCCTCAAAAGCACCTTTTTTTTCACTTTATCCCAGCTCCGGCCTCCAATATGCCGATCATGCGGAGCTGACTCCCACAGCCAAGGTGGCAGCCGGAACAACTCTTGTTTTCTTTCAAGGACTCTGGGAACTACTTGCATTGCCACCCAGACTTTGGGGCTGCGGGCTTTCCTGGCCACTCTCTCCTCAAAAGCACCTTTTTTTTCACTTTATCCCAGCACCGGCCTCCAATATGCCGATCATGCTGAGCTGACTCCCACAGGCAAGGTGGCAGCCAGAACAACTCTTGTTTTCTTGCAAGGACTCTGGGAACTACTTGCATTGCCACCCAGACTTTGGGGCTGCGGGCTTTCCTGGCCACTCTCTCCTCAAAAGCACCTTTTTTCATATTTCCCAGCTCCGGCCTCCAATATGCCGATCATGCTGAGCTGACTCCCACAGGCAAGGTGGCAGCCAGAACAACTCTTTTTTTCTTTCAAGGACTCTGGGAACTACTTGCATTGCCACCCAGACTTTGGGGCTGCGGGCTTTCCTGGCCACTCTCTCCTCAAAAGCACCTTTTTTTTCACTTTATCCCAGCACCGGCCTCCAATATGCCGAACATCCTGGCCTGGCTCCCACAGCCAAGGTGGCAGCCGGAACAACTCTTGTTTTCTTTCAAGGACTCTGGGAACTACTTGCATTGCCACCCAGACTTTGGGGCTGCGGGCTTTCCTGGCCACTCTCTCCTCAAAAGCACCTTTTTTTTCACTTTATCCCAGCACCGGCCTCCAATATGCCGAACATCCTGGCCTGGCTCCCACAGCCAAGGTGGCAGCCGGAACAACTCTTGTTTTCTTTCAAGGACTCTGGGAACTACTTGCATTGCCACCCAGACTTTGGGGCTGCGGGCTTTCCTGGCCACTCTCTCCTCAAAAGCACCTTTTTTTTCACTTTATCCCAGCTCCGGCCTCCAATATGCCGAACATCCTGGCCTGGCTCCCACAGGCAAGGTGGCAGCCAGAACAACTCTTGCTTTTTATGAACACCTCTGGGAACTACTTGCATTGCCACCCAGACTTTGGGGCTGCGGGCTTTCCTGGCCACTCTCTCCTCAAAAGAACTTTTTTTCACTTTATCCCAGTACCGGCCTCCAATATGCCGAACATCCTGGCCTGGCTCCCACAGCCAAGGTGGCAGCCGGAACAACTCTTGTTTTCTTTCAAGGACTCTGGGAACTACTTGCATTACCACCCAGACTTTGGGGCTGCGGGCTTTCCTGGCCACTCTCTCCTCAAAAGCACCTTTTTTTTCACTTTATCCCAACACCGGCCTCCAATATGCCGAACATCCTGGCCTGGCTCCCACAGCCAAGGTGGCAGCCAGAACAACTCTTGTTTTCTTTCAAGGACTCTGGGAACTACTTGCATTGCCACCCAGACTTTGGGGCTGCGGGCTTTCCTGGCCACTCTCTCCTCAAAAGCACCTTTTTTTTCACTTTATCCCAGCACCGGCCTCCAATATGCCGAACATCCTGGCCTGGCTCCCACAGCCAAGGTGGCAGCCAGAACAACTCTTGTTTTCTTTCAAGGACTCTGGGAACTACTTGCATTGCCACCCAGACTTTGGGGCTGCGGGCTTTCCTGGCCACTCTCTCCTCAAAAGCACCTTTTTTCATATTTCCCAGCACCGGCCTCCAATATGCCGAACATGCGGAGCTGGCTCCCACAGCCAAGGTGGCAGCCAGAACAACTCTTGTTTTCTTTCAAGGACTCTAGGAACTACTTGCATTGCCACCCAGACTTTGGGGCTGCGGGCTTTCCTGGCCACTCTCTCCTCAAAAGCACCTTTTATTTCACTTTATCCCAGCACCGGCCTCCAATATGCCGAACATCCTGGCCTGGCTCCCACAGCCAAGGTGGCAGCCAGAACAACTCTTGTTTTCTTTCAAGGACTCTGGGAACTACTTGCATTGCCACCCAGACTTTGGGGCTGCGGGCTTTCCTGGCCACTCTCTCCTCAAAAGCACCTTTTTTTTCACTTTATCCCAGCACCGGCCTCCAATATGCCGAACATCCTGGCCTGGCTCCCACAGCCAAGGTGGCAGCCAGAACAACTCTTGTTTTCTTTCAAGGACTCTGGGAACTACTTGCATTGCCACCCAGACTTTGGGGCTGCGGGCTTTCCTGGCCACTCTCTCCTAAAAAGCACCTTTTTTCATATTTCCCAGCACCGGCCTCCAATATGCCGAACATGCGGAGCTGGCTCCCACAGGCAAGGTGGCAGCCAGAACAACTCTTGTTTTCTTTCAAGGACTCTGGGAACTACTTGCATTGCCACCCAGACTTTGGGGCTGCGGGCTTTCCTGGCCACTCTCTCCTCAAAAGCACCTTTTTTTTCACTTTATCCCAGCACCGGCCTCCAATAAGCCGAACATCCTGGTCTGGCTCCCACAGCCAAGGTGGCAGCCGGAACAACTCTTGTTTTCTTTCAAGGACTCTGGGAACTACTTGCATTGCCACCCAGACTTTGGGGCTGCGGGCTTTCCTGGCCACTCTATCCTCAAAAGCACCTTTTTTTTCACTTTATCCCAGCACCGGCATCCAATATGCCGATCATGCTGAGCTGACTCCCACAGCCAAGGTGGCAGCCAGAACAACTCTTGTTTTCTTTCAAGGACTCTGGGAACTACTTGCATTGCCACCCAGACTTTGGGGCTGCGGGCTTTCCTGGCCACTCTCTTCTCAAAAGCACCTTTTTTTTCACTTTATCCCAGCACCGGCCTCCAATATGCCGAACATCCTGGCCTGGCTCCCACAGCCAAGGTGGCAGCCAGAACAACTCTTGTTTTCTTTCAAGGACTCTGGGAACTACTTGCATTGCCACCCAGACTTTGGGGCTGCGGGCTTTCCTGGCCACTCTCTCCTCAAAAGCACCTTTTTTTTCACTTTATCCCAGCACCGGCCTCCAATATGCCGAACATCCTGGCCTGGCTCCCACAGCCAAGGTGGCAGCCAGAACAACTCTTGTTTTCTTTCAAGGACTCTGGGAACTACTTGCATTGCCACCCAGACTTTGGGGCTGCGGGCTTTCCTGGCCACTCTCTCCTCAAAAGCACCTTTTTTTTCACTTTATCCCAGCTCCGGCCTCCAATATGCCGAACATGCGGAGCTGACTCCCACAGCCAAGGTGGCAGCCAGAACAACTCTTGCTTTTTATGAACGCCTCTGGGAACTACTTGCATTGCCACCCAGACTTTGGGGCTGCGGGCTTTCCTGGCCACTCTATCCTCAAAAGCACCTTTTTTTCACTTTATCCCAGCACCGGCCTCCAATATGCCGAACATCCTGGCCTGGCTCCCACAGCCAAGGTGGCAGCCAGAACAACTCTTGTTTTCTTTCAAGGACTCTGGGAACTACTTGCATTGCCACCCAGACTTTGGGGCTGCGGGCTTTCCTGGCCACTCTCTCCTGAAAAAGCACCTTTTTTTTCACTTTATCCCAGCACCGGCCTCCAATATGCCGAACATCCTGGCCTGGCTCCCACAGCCAAGGTGGCAGCCAGAACAACTCTTGTTTTCTTTCAAGGACTCTAGGAAATACTTGCATTGCCACCCAGACTTTGGGGCTGCGGGCTTTCCTGGCCACTCTCTCCTCAAAAGCACCTTTTTTTTCACTTTATCCCAGCACCGGCCTCCAATATGCCGAACATCCTGGCCTGGCTCCCACAGCCAAGGTGGCAGCCAGAACAACTCTTGTTTTCTTTCAAGGACTCTGGGAACTACTTGCATTGCCACCCAGACTTTGGGGCTGCGGGCTTTCCTGGCCACTCTCTCCTCAAAAGCACCTTTTTTTTCACTTTATCCCAGCACCGGCCTCCAATATGCCGAACATCCTGGCCTGGCTCCCACAGCCAAGGTGGCAGCCGGAACAACTCTTGTTTTCTTTCAAGGACTCTGGGAACTACTTGCATTGCCACCCAGACTTTGGGGCTGCGGGCTTTCCTGGCCACTCTATCCTCAAAAGCACCTTTTTTTTCACTTTATCCCAGCACCGGCCTCCAATATGCCGAACATCCTGGCCTGGCTCCCACAGCCAAGGTGGCAGCCAGAACAACTCTTGTTTTCTTTCAAGGACTCTGGGAACTACTTGCATTGCCACCCAGACTTTGGGGCTGCGGGCTTTCCTGGCCACTCTCTCCTCAAAAGCACCTTTTTTCATATTTCCCAGCACCGGCCTCCAATATGCCGATCATGCTGAGCTGACTCCCACAGGCAAGGTGGCAGCCAGAACAACTCTTGTTTTCTTTCAAGGACTCTGGGAACTACTTGCATTGCCACCCAGACTTTGGGGCTGCGGGCTTTCCTGGCCACTCTCTCCTCAAAAGCACCTTTTTTCATGTTTCCCAGCAACGGCCTCCAATATGCCGATCATGCGGAGCTGACTCCCACAGCCAAGGTGGCAGCCGGAACAACTCTTTTTTTCTTTCAAGGACTCTGGGAACTACTTGCATTGCCACCCAGACTTTGGGGCTGCGGGCTTTCCTGGCCACTCTCTCCTCAAAAGCACCTTTTTTTTCACTTTATCCCAGCACCGGCCTCCAATATGCCGACCATCCTGGCCTGGCTCCCACAGCCAAGGTGGCAGCCGGAACAACTCTTGTTTTCTTTCAAGGACTCTGGGAACTACTTGCATTGCCACCCAGACTTTGGGGCTGCGGGCTTTCCTGGCCACTCTATCCTCAAAAGCACCTTTTTTTTCACTTTATCCCAGCACCGGCCTCCAATATGCCGATCATGCTGAGCTGACTCCCACAGGCAAGGTGGCAGCCAGAACAACTCTTGTTTTCTTTCAAGGACTCTGGGAACTACTTGCATTGCCACCCAGACTTTGGGGCTGCGGGCTTTCCTGGCCACTCTCTCCTCAAAAGCACCTTTTTTTTCACTTTATCCCAGCTCCGGCCTCCAATAAGCCGAACATCCTGGTCTGGCTCCCACAGGCAAGGTGGCAGCCAGAACAACTCTTGTTTTCTTTCAAGGACTCTGGGAACTACTTGCATTGCCACCCAGACTTTGGGGCTGCGGGCTTTCCTGGCCACTCTCTCCTCAAAAGCACCTTTTTTTTCACTTTATCCCAGCACCGGCCTCATATATGCCGAACATGCGGAGCTGACTCCCACAGCCAAGGTGGCAGCCAGAACAACTCTTGCTTTTTATGAACACCTCTGGGAACTACTTGCATTGCCACCCAGACTTTGGGGCTGCGGGCTTTCCTGGCCACTCTCTCCTCAAAAGAACTTTTTTTCACTTTATCCCAGCACCGGCCTCCAATATGCCGAACATCCTGGCCTGGCTCCCACAGCCAAGGTGGCAGCCAGAACAACTCTTGTTTTCTTTCAAGGACTCTGGGAACTACTTGCATTGCCACCCAGACTTTGGGGCTGCGGGCTTTCCTGGCCACTCTCTCCTCAAAAGCACCTTTTTTTTCATATTTCCCAGCACCGGCCTCCAATATGCCGAACATCCTGGCCTGGCTCCCACAGGCAAGGTGGCAGCCAGAACAACTCTTGTTTTCTTTCAAGGACTCTGGGAACTACTTGCATTACCACCCAGACTTTGGGGCTGCGGGCTTTCCTGGCCACTCTCTCCTCAAAAGCGCCTTTTTTTTCACTTTATCCCAACACCGGCCTCCAATATGCCGAACATCCTGGCCTGGCTCCCACAGCCAAGGTGGCAGCCAGAACAACTCTTGTTTTCTTTCAAGGACTCTGGGAACTACTTGCATTGCCACCCAGACTTTGGGGCTGCGGGCTTTCCTGGCCACTCTCTCCTCAAAAGCACCTTTTTTTTCACTTTATCCCAGCACCGGCCTCCAATATGCCGAACATCCTGGCCTGGCTCCCACAGCCAAGGTGGCAGCCAGAACAACTCTTGTTTTCTTTCAAGGACTCTGGGAACTACTTGCATTGCCACCCAGACTTTGGGGCTGCGGGCTTTCCTGGCCACTCTATCCTCAAAAGCACCTTTTTTCATATTTCCCAGCACCGGCCTCCAATATGCCGAACATGCGGAGCTGGCTCCCACAGGCAAGGTGGCAGCCAGAACAACTCTTGTTTTCTTTCAAGGACTCTAGGAACTACTTGCATTGCCACCCAGACTTTGGGGCTGCGGGCTTTCCTGGCCACTCTATCCTGAAAAGCACCTTTTTTTTCACTTTATCCCAGCACCGGCCTCCAATATGCCGAACATCCTGGCCTGGCTCCCACAGCCAAGGTGGCAGCCAGAACAACTCTTGTTTTCTTTCAAGGACTCTGGGAACTACTTGCATTGCCACCCAGACTTTGGGGCTGCGGGCTTTCCTGGCCACTCTCTCCTCAAAAGCACCTTTTTTTTCACTTTATCCCAGCACCGGCCTCCAATATGCCGAACATCCTGGCCTGGCTCCCACAGCCAAGGTGGCAGCCAGAACAACTCTTGTTTTCTTTCAAGGACTCTGGGAACTACTTGCATTGCCACCCAGACTTTGGGGCTGCGGGCTTTCCTGGCCACTCTCTCCTAAAAAGCACCTTTTTTCATGTTTCCCAGCAACGGCATCCAATATGCCGATCATGCTGAGCTGACTCCCACAGCCAAGGTGGCAGCCAGAACAACTCTTGTTTTCTTTCAAGGACTCTGGGAACTACTTGCATTGCCACCCAGACTTTGGGGCTGCGGGCTTTCCTGGCCACTCTCTTCTCAAAAGCACCTTTTTTTTCACTTTATCCCAGCACCGGCCTCCAATATGCCGAACATCCTGGCCTGGCTCCCACAGCCAAGGTGGCAGCCAGAACAACTCTTGTTTTCTTTCAAGGACTCTGGGAACTACTTGCATTGCCACCCAGACTTTGGGGCTGCGGGCTTTCCTGGCCACTCTCTCCTCAAAAGCACCTTTTTTTTCACTTTATCCCAGCACCGGCCTCCAATATGCCGAACATCCTGGCCTGGCTCCCACAGCCAAGGTGGCAGCCAGAACAACTCTTGTTTTCTTTCAAGGACTCTGGGAACTACTTGCATTGCCACCCAGACTTTGGGGCTGCGGGCTTTCCTGGCCACTCTCTCCTAAAAAGCACCTTTTTTCATGTTTCCCAGCAACGGCATCCAATATGCCGATCATGCTGAGCTGACTCCCACAGCCAAGGTGGCAGCCAGAACAACTCTTGTTTTCTTTCAAGGACTCTGGGAACTACTTGCATTGCCACCCAGACTTTGGGGCTGCGGGCTTTCCTGGCCACTCTCTTCTCAAAAGCACCTTTTTTTTCACTTTATCCCAGCACCGGCCTCCAATATGCCGAACATCCTGGCCTGGCTCCCACAGCCAAGGTGGCAGCCAGAACAACTCTTGTTTTCTTTCAAGGACTCTGGGAACTACTTGCATTGCCACCCAGACTTTGGGGCTGCGGGCTTTCCTGGCCACTCTCTCCTCAAAAGCACCTTTTTTTTCACTTTATCCCAGCACCGGCCTCCAATATGCCGAACATCCTGGCCTGGCTCCCACAGCCAAGGTGGCAGCCGGAACAACTCTTGTTTTCTTTCAAGGACTCTGGGAACTACTTGCATTGCCACCCAGACTTTGGGGCTGCGGGCTTTCCTGGCCACTCTCTCCTCAAAAGCACCTTTTATTTCACTTTATCCCAGCACCGGCCTCCAATATGCCGAACATCCTGGCCTGGCTCCCACAGCCAAGGTGGCAGCCGGAACAACTCTTGTTTTCTTTCAAGGACTCTGGGAACTACTTGCATTGCCACCCAGACTTTGGGGCTGCGGGCTTTCCTGGCCACTCTATCCTCAAAAGCACCTTTTTTTTCACTTTATCCCAGCACCGGCCTCCAATATGCCGAACATCCTGGTCTGGCTCCCACAGCCAAGGTGGCAGCCAGAACAACTCTTGTTTTCTTTCAAGGACTCTGGGAACTACTTGCATTGCCACCCAGACTTTGGGGCTGCGGGCTTTCCTGGCCACTCTCTCCTCAAAAGCACCTTTTTTTTCACTTTATCCCAGCTCCGGCCTCCAATATGCCGAACATGCGGAGCTGACTCCCACAGCCAAGGTGGCAGCCAGAACAACTCTTGCTTTTTATGAACGCCTCTGGGAACTACTTGCATTGCCACCCAGACTTTGGGGCTGCGGGCTTTCCTGGCCACTCTATCCTCAAAAGCACCTTTTTTTCACTTTATCCCAGCACCGGCCTCCAATATGCCGAACATCCTGGCCTGGCTCCCACAGCCAAGGTGGCAGCCGGAACAACTCTTGTTTTCTTTCAAGGACTCTGGGAACTACTTGCATTGCCACCCAGACTTTGGGGCTACGGGCTTTCCTGGCCACTCTCTCCTGAAAAAGCACCTTTTTTTTCACTTTATCCCAGCACCGGCCTCCAATATGCCGAACATCCTGGCCTGGCTCCCACAGCCAAGGTGGCAGCCAGAACAACTCTTGTTTTCTTTCAAGGACTCTAGGAAATACTTGCATTGCCACCCAGACTTTGGGGCTGCGGGCTTTCCTGGCCACTCTCTCCTCAAAAGCACCTTTTTTTTCACTTTATCCCAGCACCGGCCTCCAATATGCCGAACATCCTGGCCTGGCTCCCACAGCCAAGGTGGCAGCCAGAACAACTCTTGTTTTCTTTCAAGGACTCTGGGAACTACTTGCATTGCCACCCAGACTTTGGGGCTGCGGGCTTTCCTGGCCACTCTCTCCTCAAAAGCACCTTTTTTTTCACTTTATCCCAGCACCGGCCTCCAATATGCCGAACATCCTGGCCTGGCTCCCACAGCCAAGGTGGCAGCCAGAACAACTCTTGTTTTCTTTCAAGGACTCTGGGAACTACTTGCATTGCCACCCAGACTTTGGGGCTGCGGGCTTTCCTGGCCACTCTATCCTCAAAAGCACCTTTTTTTTCACTTTATCCCAGCACCGGCCTCCAATATGCCGAACATCCTGGCCTGGCTCCCACAGGCAAGGTGGCAGCCAGAACAACTCTTGTTTTCTTTCAAGGACTCTGGGAACTACTTGCATTGCCACCCAGACTTTGGGGCTGCGGGCTTTCCTGGCCACTCTCTCCTCAAAAGCACCTTTTTTCATATTTCCCAGCACCGGCCTCCAATATGCCGAACATGCGGAGCTGGCTCCCACAGCCAAGGTGGCAGCCAGAACAACTCTTGTTTTCTTTCAAGGACTCTGGGAACTACTTGCATTGCCACCCAGACTTTGGGGCTGCGGGCTTTCCTGGCCACTCTCTCCTCAAAAGCACCTTTTTTCATATTTCCCAGCACCGGCCTCCAATATGCCGATCATGCGGAGCTGACTCCCACAGGCAAGGTGGCAGCCGGAACAACTCTTTTTTTCTTTCAAGGACTCTGGGAACTACTTGCATTGCCACCCAGACTTTGGGGCTGCGGGCTTTCCTGGCCACTCTCTCCTCAAAAGCACCTTTTTTTTCACTTTATCCCAGCACCGGCCTCCAATATGCCGACCATCCTGGCCTGGCTCCCACAGCCAAGGTGGCAGCCGGAACAACTCTTGTTTTCTTTCAAGGACTCTGGGAACTACTTGCATTGCCACCCAGACTTTGGGGCTGCGGGCTTTCCTGGCCACTCTCTCCTCAAAAGCACCTTTTTTTTCACTTTATCCCAGCACCGGCCTCCAATATGCCGATCATGCTGAGCTGACTCCCACAGGCAAGGTGGCAGCCAGAACAACTCTTGTTTTCTTTCAAGGACTCTGGGAACTACTTGCATTGCC
Organism: Numenius arquata; assembly: GCF_964106895.1. Lineage (NCBI taxonomy): Eukaryota > Metazoa > Chordata > Aves > Charadriiformes > Scolopacidae > Numenius > Numenius arquata. Next base: position 8,388 of record NW_027414197.1, on the reverse strand, counting down.
ACCCAGACTTTGGGGCTGCGGGCTTTCCTGGCCACTCTCTCCTCAAAAGCACCTTTTTTTTCACTTTATCCCAGCTCCGGCCTCCAATAAGCCGAACATCCTGGCCTGGCTCCCACAGGCAAGGTGGCAGCCAGAACAACTCTTGTTTTCTTTCAAGGACTCTGGGAACTACTTGCATTGCCACCCAGACTTTGGGGCTGCGGGCTTTCCTGGCCACTCTCTCCTCAAAAGCACCTTTTTTTTCACTTTATCCCAGCACCGGCCTCCAATATGCCGAACATCCTGGCCTGGCTCCCACAGCCAAGGTGGCAGCCAGAACAACTCTTGTTTTCTTTCAAGGACTCTGGGAACTACTTGCATTGCCACCCAGACTTTGGGGCTGCGGGCTTTCCTGGCCACTCTCTTCTCAAAAGCACCTTTTTTTTCACTTTATCCCAGCACCGGCCTCCAATATGCCGAACATCCTGGCCTGGCTCCCACAGCCAAGGTGGCAGCCAGAACAACTCTTGTTTTCTTTCAAGGACTCTGGGAACTACTTGCATTGCCACCCAGACTTTGGGGCTGCGGGCTTTCCTGGCCACTCTCTCCTCAAAAGCACCTTTTTTTTCACTTTATCCCAGCACCGGCCTCCAATATGCCGAACATCCTGGCCTGGCTCCCACAGCCAAGGTGGCAGCCGGAACAACTCTTGTTTTCTTTCAAGGACTCTGGGAACTACTTGCATTGCCACCCAGACTTTGGGGCTGCGGGCTTTCCTGGCCACTCTCTCCTCAAAAGCACCTTTTATTTCACTTTATCCCAGCACCGGCCTCCAATATGCCGAACATCCTGGCCTGGCTCCCACAGCCAAGGTGGCAGCCGGAACAACTCTTGTTTTCTTTCAAGGACTCTGGGAACTACTTGCATTGCCACCCAGACTTTGGGGCTGCGGGCTTTCCTGGCCACTCTATCCTCAAAAGCACCTTTTTTTTCACTTTATCCCAGCACCGGCCTCCAATATGCCGAACATCCTGGTCTGGCTCCCACAGCCAAGGTGGCAGCCAGAACAACTCTTGTTTTCTTTCAAGGACTCTGGGAACTACTTGCATTGCCACCCAGACTTTGGGGCTGCGGGCTTTCCTGGCCACTCTCTCCTCAAAAGCACCTTTTTTTTCACTTTATCCCAGCTCCGGCCTCCAATATGCCGAACATGCGGAGCTGACTCCCACAGCCAAGGTGGCAGCCAGAACAACTCTTGCTTTTTATGAACGCCTCTGGGAACTACTTGCATTGCCACCCAGACTTTGGGGCTGCGGGCTTTCCTGGCCACTCTATCCTCAAAAGCACCTTTTTTTCACTTTATCCCAGCACCGGCCTCCAATATGCCGAACATCCTGGCCTGGCTCCCACAGCCAAGGTGGCAGCCGGAACAACTCTTGTTTTCTTTCAAGGACTCTGGGAACTACTTGCATTGCCACCCAGACTTTGGGGCTACGGGCTTTCCTGGCCACTCTCTCCTGAAAAAGCACCTTTTTTTTCACTTTATCCCAGCACCGGCCTCCAATATGCCGAACATCCTGGCCTGGCTCCCACAGCCAAGGTGGCAGCCAGAACAACTCTTGTTTTCTTTCAAGGACTCTAGGAAATACTTGCATTGCCACCCAGACTTTGGGGCTGCGGGCTTTCCTGGCCACTCTCTCCTCAAAAGCACCTTTTTTTTCACTTTATCCCAGCACCGGCCTCCAATATGCCGAACATCCTGGCCTGGCTCCCACAGCCAAGGTGGCAGCCAGAACAACTCTTGTTTTCTTTCAAGGACTCTGGGAACTACTTGCATTGCCACCCAGACTTTGGGGCTGCGGGCTTTCCTGGCCACTCTCTCCTCAAAAGCACCTTTTTTTTCACTTTATCCCAGCACCGGCCTCCAATATGCCGAACATCCTGGCCTGGCTCCCACAGCCAAGGTGGCAGCCAGAACAACTCTTGTTTTCTTTCAAGGACTCTGGGAACTACTTGCATTGCCACCCAGACTTTGGGGCTGCGGGCTTTCCTGGCCACTCTATCCTCAAAAGCACCTTTTTTTTCACTTTATCCCAGCACCGGCCTCCAATATGCCGAACATCCTGGCCTGGCTCCCACAGGCAAGGTGGCAGCCAGAACAACTCTTGTTTTCTTTCAAGGACTCTGGGAACTACTTGCATTGCCACCCAGACTTTGGGGCTGCGGGCTTTCCTGGCCACTCTCTCCTCAAAAGCACCTTTTTTCATATTTCCCAGCACCGGCCTCCAATATGCCGAACATGCGGAGCTGGCTCCCACAGCCAAGGTGGCAGCCAGAACAACTCTTGTTTTCTTTCAAGGACTCTGGGAACTACTTGCATTGCCACCCAGACTTTGGGGCTGCGGGCTTTCCTGGCCACTCTCTCCTCAAAAGCACCTTTTTTCATATTTCCCAGCACCGGCCTCCAATATGCCGATCATGCGGAGCTGACTCCCACAGGCAAGGTGGCAGCCGGAACAACTCTTTTTTTCTTTCAAGGACTCTGGGAACTACTTGCATTGCCACCCAGACTTTGGGGCTGCGGGCTTTCCTGGCCACTCTCTCCTCAAAAGCACCTTTTTTTTCACTTTATCCCAGCACCGGCCTCCAATATGCCGACCATCCTGGCCTGGCTCCCACAGCCAAGGTGGCAGCCGGAACAACTCTTGTTTTCTTTCAAGGACTCTGGGAACTACTTGCATTGCCACCCAGACTTTGGGGCTGCGGGCTTTCCTGGCCACTCTCTCCTCAAAAGCACCTTTTTTTTCACTTTATCCCAGCACCGGCCTCCAATATGCCGATCATGCTGAGCTGACTCCCACAGGCAAGGTGGCAGCCAGAACAACTCTTGTTTTCTTTCAAGGACTCTGGGAACTACTTGCATTGCCACCCAGACTTTGGGGCTGCGGGCTTTCCTGGCCACTCTCTCCTCAAAAGCACCTTTTTTTTCACTTTATCCCAGCTCCGGCCTCCAATAAGCCGAACATCCTGGCCTGGCTCCCACAGGCAAGGTGGCAGCCAGAACAACTCTTGTTTTCTTTCAAGGACTCTGGGAACTACTTGCATTGCCACCCAGACTTTGGGGCTGCGGGCTTTCCTGGCCACTCTCTCCTCAAAAGCACCTTTTTTTTCACTTTATCCCAGCACCCGGCCTCCAATAAGCCGAACATCCTGGCCTGGCTCCCACAGCAAAGGTGGCAGCCAGAACAACTCTTGTTTTCTTTCAAGGACTCTGGGAACTACTTGCATTGCCACCCAGACTTTGGGGCTGCGGGCTTTCCTGGCCACTCTCTCCTCAAAAGCACCTTTTTTTTCACTTTATCCCAGCACCGGCCTCCAATATGCCGAACATCCTGGCCTGGCTCCCACAGCCAAGGTGGCAGCCAGAACAACTCTTGTTTTCTTTCAAGGACTCTGGGAACTACTTGCATTGCCACCCAGACTTTGGGGCTGCGGGCTTTCCTGGCCACTCTCTCCTCAAAAGCACCTTTTTTTTCACTTATCCCAGCTCCGGCCTCCAATATGCCGAACATCCTGGCCTGGCTCCCACAGCCAAGGTGGCAGCCGGAACAACTCTTGTTTTCTTTCAAGGACTCTGGGAACTACTTGCATTGCCACCCAGACTTTGGGGCTGCGGGCTTTCCTGGCCACTCTATCCTCAAAAGCACCTTTTTTTTCACTTTATCCCAGCACCGGCCTCCAATAAGCCGAACATCCTGGCCTGGCTCCCACAGCCAAGGTGGCAGCCAGAACAACTCTTGTTTTCTTTCAAGGACTCTGGGAACTACTTGCATTGCCACCCAGACTTTGGGGCTGCGGGCTTTCCTGGCCACTCTCTCCTCAAAAGCACCTTTTTTTCACTTTATCCCAGCTCCGGCCTCCAATATGCCGAACATGCCGGAGCTGGCTCCCACAGCCAAGGTGGCAGCCAGAACAACTCTTGCTTTTTATGAACACCTCTGGGAACTACTTGCATTGCCACCCAGACTTTGGGGCTGCGGGCTTTCCTGGCCACTCTCGTCCTTAAAAGCACCTTTTTTTTCACTTTATCCCAGCACCCGGCCTCCAATATGCCGAACATCCTGGCCTGGCTCCCACAGCCAAGGTGGCAGCCAGAACAACTCTTGTTTTCTTTCAAGGACTCTGGGAACTACTTGCATTGCCACCCAGACTTTGGGGCTGCGGGCTTTCCTGGCCACTCTATCCTCAAAAGCACCTTTTTTTTCACTTTATCCCAGCACCGGCCTCCAATATGCCGAACATCCTGGCCTGGCTCCCACAGCCAAGGTGGCAGCCAGAACAACTCTTGTTTTCTTTCAAGGACTCTGGGAACTACTTGCATTGCCACCCAGACTTTGGGCTGCGGGCTCTCCTGGCCACTCTCTCCTCAAAAGCACCTTTTTTTTCACTTTATCCCAGCACCGGCCTCCAATATGCCGAACATCCTGGCCTGGCTCCCACAGCAAGGTGGCAGCCAGAACAACTCTTGTTTTCTTTCAAGGACTCTGGGAACTACTTGCATTGCCACCCAGACTTTGGGGCTGCGGGCTTTCCTGGCCACTCTCTCCTCAAAAGCACCTTTTTTTTTACTTTATCCCAGCACCGGCTCCAATATGCCGAACATCCTGGCCTGGCTCCCACAGCCAAGGTGGCAGCCGGAACAACTCTTGTTTTCTTTCAAGGACTCTGGGAACTACTTGCATTGCCACCCAGACTTTGGGGCTGCGGGCTTTCCTGGCCACCTCTCTCCTCAAAAGCACCTTTTTTTTCACTTTATCCCAGCTCCGGCCCTCCAATATGCCGAACATGCAGAGCTGGCTCCCCACAGGCAAGGTGGCAGCCAGAACAACTCTTGCTTTTTATGAACACCTCTGGGAACTACTTGCATTGCCACCCAGACTTTGGGGCTGCGGGCTTTCCTGGCCACTCTATCCTCAAAAGCACCTTTTTTTCACTTTATCCCAGCACCGGCCTCCAATATGCCGAACATCCTGGCCTGGCTCCCACAGCCAAGGTGGCAGCCAGAACAACTCTTGTTTTCTTTCAAGGACTCTGGGAACTACTTGCATTGCCACCCAGACTTTGGGGCTGCGGGCTTTCCTGGCCACTCTCTCCTCAAAAGCACCTTTTTTTTCACTTTATCCCAGCACCGGCCTCCAATATGCCGAACATCCTGGCCTGGCTCCCACAGCCAAGGTGGCAGCCAGAACAACTCTTGTTTTCTTTCAAGGACTCTGGGAACTACTTGCATTGCCACCCAGGACTTTGGGGCTGCGGGCTTTCCTGGCCACTCTCTCTCTCAAAAGCACCTTTTTTTTCACTTTATCCCAGCACCGGCCTCCAATATGCCGATCATGCTGAGCTGACTCCCACAGCCAAGGTGGCAGCCAGAACAACTCTTGTTTTCTTTCAAGGACTCTGGGAACTACTTGCATTGCCACCCAGACTCTTTGGGGCTGCGGCTTTCCTGGCCACTCTCTTCCTCAAAAGCACCTTTTTTTTCACTTTATCCCAGCACCGGCCTCCAATATGCCGAACATCCTGGCCTGTGCTCCCACAGCCAAGGTGGCAGCCAGAACAACTCTTGTTTTCTTTCAAGGACTCTGGGAACTACTTGCATTGCCACCCAGACTTTGGGGCTGCGGGCTTTCCTGGCCACTCTCTTCTCAAAAGCACCTTTTTTTTCACTTTATCCCAGCACCGGCCTCCAATATGCCGAACATCCTGGCCTGGCTCCCACAGCCAAGGTGGCAGCCAGAACAACTCTTGTTTTCTTTCAAGGACTCTAGGAACTACTTGCATTGCCACCCAGACTTTGGGGCTGCGGGCTTTCCTGGCCACTCTCTCCTGAAAAGCACCTTTTTTTTCACTTTATCCCAGCACCGGCCTCCAATATGCCGATCATGCTGAGCTGACTCCCACAGCCAAGGTGGCAGCCAGAACAACTCTTGTTTTCTTTCAAGGACTCTGGGAACTACTTGCATTGCCACCCAGACTTTGGGGCTGCGGGCTTTCCTGGCCACTCTATCCTCAAAAGCACCTTTTTTTTTCACTTTATCCCAGCACCGGCCTCCAATATGCCGAACATCCTGGCCTGGCTCCCACAGCCAAGGTGGCAGCCAGAACAACTCTTGTTTTCTTTCAAGGACTCCTGGGAACTACTTGCATTGCCACCCAGACTTTGGGGCTGCGGGCTTTCCTGGCCACTCTATCCTCAAAAGCACCTTTTTTTTTACTTTATCCCAGCACCGGCCTCCAATATGACCGAACATCCTGGCCTGGCTCCCACAGCCAAGGTGGCAGCCGGAACAACTCTTGTTTTCTTTCAAGGACTCTGGGAACTACTTGCATTGCCACCCAGACTTTGGGGCTGCGGGCTTTCCTGGCCACTCTCTCCTCAAAAGCACCTTTTTTTTCACTTTATCCCAGCACCGGCCTCCAATAAGCCGAACATCCTGGCCTGGCTCCCACAGCCAAGGTGGCAGCCAGAACAACTCTTGTTTTCTTTCAAGGACTCTGGGAACTACTTGCATTGCCACCCAGACTTTGGGGCTGCGGGCTTTCCTGGCCACTCTCTCCTCAAAAGCACCTTTTTTTTTCACTTTATCCCAGCTCCGGCCTCCAATATGCCGAACATGCGGAGCTGGCTCCCACAGCCAAGGTGGCAGCCAGAACAACTCTTGCTTTTTATGAACACCTCTGGGAACTACTTGCATTGCCACCCAGACTTTGGGGCTGCGGGCTTTCCTGGCCACTCTATCCTCAAAAGAACTTTTTTTTCACTTTATCCCAGCACCGGCCTCCAATATGCCGAACATCCTGGCCTGGCTCCCACAGCCAAGGTGGCAGCCAGAACAACTCTTGTTTTCTTTCAAGGACTCTGGGAACTACTTGCATTGCCACCCAGACTTTGGGGCTGCGGGCTTTCCTGGCCACTCTCTCCTTAAAAGCACCTTTTTTTTCACTTTATCCCAGCACCGGCCTCCAATATGCCGAACATCCTGGCCTGGCTCCCACAGCCAAGGTGGCAGCCAGAACAACTCTTGTTTTCTTTCAAGGACTCTGGGAACTACTTGCATTGCCACCCAGACTTTGGGGCTGCGGGCTTTCCTGGCCACTCTCTCCTCAAAAGCACCTTTTTTTTCACTTTACTCCCAGCACCGGCCTCCAATATGCCGAACATCCTGGCCTGGCTCCCACAGCCAAGGTGGCAGCCGGAACAACTCTTGTTTTCTTTCAAGGACTCTGGGAACTACTTGCATTGCCACCCAGACTTTGGGGCTGCGGGCTCTCCTGGCCACTCTCTCCTCAAAAGCACCTTTTTTTTCACTTTATCCCAGCACCGGCCTCCAATATGCCGAACATGCGGAGCTGGCTCCCACAGCCAAGGTGGCAGCCAGAACAACTCTTGTTTTCTTTCAAGGACTCTGGGAACTACTTGCATTGCCACCCAGACTTTGGGGCTGCGGGCTTTCCTGGCCACTCTCTTCCTTAAAAGCACCTTTTTTTTTCACTTTATCCCAGCACCGGCCTCCAATATGCCGAACATCCTGGCCTGGCTCCCACAGCCAAGGTGGCAGCCAGAACAACTCTTGTTTTCTTTCAAGGACTCTGGGAACTACTTGCATTGCCACCCAGACTTTGGGGCTGCGGGCTTTCCTGGCCACTCTCTCCTCAAAAGCCACCTTTTTTTTCACTTTATTCCCAGCACCCGGCCTCCAATATGCCGAACAGTCCTGGCCTGGCTCCACAGCCAAGGTGGCAGCCAGAACAACTCTTGTTTTCTTTCAAGGACTCTGGGAACTACTTGCATTGCCACCCAGACTTTGGGGCTGCGGGCTCTCCTGGCCACTCTCTCCTCAAAAAGCAACCTTTTTTTTTCACTTTATCCCAGCACCCGGCCTCCAATATGCCGAACATCCTGGCCTGGCTCCCACAGCCAAGGTGGCAGCCAGAACAACTCTTGTTTTCTTTCAAGGACTCTGGGAACTACTTGCATTGCCACCCAGACTTTGGGGCTGCGGGCTTTCCTGGCCACTCTCTCCTCAAAAGCACCTTTTTTTTTACTTTATCCCAGCACCGGCCTCCAATATGCCGAACATCCTGGCCTGGCTCCCACAGCCAAGGTGGCAGCCGAACAACTCTTGTTTTCTTTCAAGGACTCTGGGAACTACTTGCATTGCCACCCAGACTTTGGGGCTGCGGGCTTTCCTGGCCACTCTCCTCCTCAAAAGCACCTTTTTTTTCACTTTATCCCAGCTCCGGCCTCCAATATGCCGAACATGCAGAGCTGGCTCCCACAGGGCAAGGTGGCAGCCAGAACAACTCTTGCTTTTTATGAACACCTCTGGGAACTACTTGCATTGCCAC